>NC_086444.1:845955944-846255944 GCF_028390025.1 Pseudophryne corroboree | reverse complement strand
GCACCCCCGGACAAAGCCCCAGCCCCTTGATTGACAACACTGCAGAACCCCTGGATGCACAACACAGCACCCCTCGACAGGCACAGCATGGACATGTCTGCTCACTACGAGCTCCACAGCCAGAGTGAAGTGGCGCAGATCACCAGGGACTTTATATAGAATCCAAAACCTGCTGGAATCTGACAGCAGCAGGATGATGTTTTGCCTCATTTTGGGATCAGTCAGGAAAACCTGAGTCGGACCCAGATCCCGGGGCTGATCGTGAAGTTCAGGTGGGTCCGGTTCTCTGAGAACCAGACCCACTCATCTCTACATATTTGCAGTGAATTTGCCTTTGCATTGGCATTCAATCAGCTCTGTTGCTTCTTCCCTTCTCTCAAACAGCTTTTCTCAAACAGTGTGGTGCAAATCTTAGTGTGTCATGAGTTGGTTACTGATGTGTCACACACAAGAGTGGGGTGACAAAAAAACAGGTCCAGCATGAAATGTTCCATGTAATCAACAGAGCAAGGGGAGGATTGTGCTTCCTTTATCATCCATCTGGGGGTGCCACTACCTGTGGTTTATGCCTTAAGTGGGTTGGAGGTGGGCACTAACTAGTTCAAACTATCTCCCACCCCCTATATAACCCATCCCCATAACCTGTCTTGTTTTAAGTGCCTTGGAGAAGGTACAAGCTGGATCCTAGCTTTTTAGTTAGGTTTTTATTTACTTTTGGTTTTACTATAGGGTGCTTTAGTCCCTGATTGATAAAGGTTAGCACTATCAGAGTGGGAGCAGTTATTTAGAGATTTGTGTGAGTCAGTTTTCCCCACTCTAAAAGATGGCCTGCACAGAGTCACTACATTTTACTGCAATGTCACTTAAGGGCCCCATACACTTCTGTGACATGTCCGTCTGACACGTCGCAGGCGATCACCCCGGCAGCCTCCCGGGGAGCAGGATCACCCAAGATACATTGGATGCTGTCCTTTTGCATACGATGTATCTTGGGCGATCCTGGGCGATCCCAGCCATGCCTGCGGGGTCGGACTTGATTGAATGTGCAGCACATTCAATCTGGAGGATCCGAACTGATGCTAACGGGAACGCGCATCGGATCGGATCGGAAACCCCTCCAAAATGCCCGATTTCATCTGATATATCGGGCCGAATGCCCAGAACTGGATGAAATCGGGCATTATCGTCCTAGTGTATGGGGCCCTTTATCCCAATCCCGACACACATCTGAGGGGGCTGCAGAAAAACAAGGTAAAGTAGAATGCATTATACTTCCCTTGTTTGTTGATATACTGCAGGACAGCTTGCTACTTCCACATAGTTAAAGCGGCCGTCCATTAGCCTATCCATGTATCAGCATCCATTGGTGTCAGGTTACAGAGAGAGCTAGCTTCTGGCTTTTTATGCTGCAGCAGCAAGCCAGGGCCACGCCCTAATCACTCAGAATAACGATCAACAGTTGGGCAATCAGTACAAAGGACTCACTCTCCAAACAGGCTGTGGTTTGGACGGGAGTTAAGGGCCCCATACACTAGAAAGATAATGCCCGATTTCATCCAATTTCGGGCATTTGGGCCGATACAGAAGGGTCCATGTTTATCTTGGCCTTTAACAGGATTAACTGACACTGGGCAGTCGGACTTAATCCCCTGCTGTAATGACTTAATCCCCTGCTGTATTGTTTTCTGTATTGTATTGCAGCCAGGGCCGGATTAACAATGGGGCGGATGGAGCTGCAGCTCCAGGCCCTCCATTGAAAATAGGCCCATAGCAACTGGTGCGCTGCTGCTGTAGACAGGAAACAAATATGTTCCGCCTACAGCAGCCTGCCTGTGGTCGTCGGAGGCTCACCTCACCAGCCTGCAGCAGTCTGTGACCCAGAAGGACAAAAAAACAAGGCGGCGCAGTGTAAAAAAACGGATACATTAGCCCCCCCCGCGCGCCACATATGCACACACACGGCGCCGCCTTTAAGCCATATGACGTCAGGATGAAAGACATCGCAAATGTGCCAAAATATGAAAATATGGATCAGACAATAGCGCTTGGTGGATTATAAGCTGCCTAGATATATTCAGGTGATTCCCAATCACCAATACTGAATAATCTAAATATAAATTTTTGAATATAGCTTGGGCGCTACCACCTTAAACACATATGAATAAAATGGCTGGGTGAGAAAAGTCTGTGATATTGTCCCAGAAAGATTTCCTTATTCTTCTACAAGTCCACCTTCTTCCAAACAATCCTCACATCCAAGAAAAAACGTCCTGTGCAATAGATGTCCTTGCAAAAAGGGAAAAATATAAAGGCACATATAGTGTAGTATTTTTTGATTTTAAAATTGATAATTTATTTTGATTCCAAAAAAATAAATGATGATAATTTACATAAAAGTGAAAGCAATCACTTTAACATTAATAAAAGATGGAACCGTACCGTGCCAAGCTCCCAGCATGGAGCATTGGAAAGAGCAACAAATGTTGGAGTTTTCCGGAATTCCTCCTTACTCCTTCCAAGCTAGACGCCGACAGCAAGACTGGGTAAGTTCCTTTCCAATTGTGGATGCAGGTAAATGGATCAGGAAGCCGCCAACGCGTTTCGAGTTCTTAACAACTCTTCCTCAGGGCAGAATGATCCTTACCTGCATGCATCCCCTTTTATACTAAAAATAACCCGGAAATGAATCCATCATTTCCTTTGCAATCCATATCTTTTAAACAAATAAAAACTCAAATCAACAGTGGCTTATCTTACTTATACACTTGCGTGTCATCAATTGATCAGTTAAATATCATAAAATTTATATTATATATCAACAAAAAAACATATACTGTGAGTACTTCCTGTGGGTCAAAGTTACACCCACAGTCATAACATTTTGAATCACAGAATGCAGTTCCATTTGTATACTACTAATCATCCCCACGTGGCCTCCTTATTTAAATGCTGCCTCAAAGAGATAAATGCATCCATTATAATTGTTTGTTCTTGTTTTATTCAGTATCGGAACGCTATGCGTTCCACACTCGCGTACCCGGAAGTTCTATGCGTTCCACCGGTGACGCACTTCCGTTTTAATCATTGATGCCGCTCTGCGTTCCACAGTAGTTTCACCTGTGGACATATGCAATCTATAAATCTTGGGGGGATGACCTACTGTTTAATATGTATACACTATGTAATTTTCACGATGTTCGAGCACTATGCATTACATGCTCGCATACCCGGAAGTTCTATGCGTTCCACCGGTTTTTCCGATGACGCACTTCCGTTCTAGTAATAGATAGCGTTCTGCGTTCCACAGTGACTTCGCCTGTGGACGCATGCGTTCCATAGGTGTAAGGGGGGATATCCTGCTATTTCTTATTATAGCAGTACACTCAATTAAAAACAATGCATAATACACTCTTATAAAATACATAAAACTTACATACAATCCCCATTGATAATATCCTTTTTTTAAAAAAAGGGAAAATTGGTATATATAATAAATTATTAATCACTTTTAAAAAATATTACTATATATATAAATCAAAAAAATTTTTTCCTTAAAAAAACCTTTATATTTATCTATCAATATTCTGTAATCTAGAGGAACCACTTTATTTCAAATTCTTTGTTTAGTCAGTCAGGGGCAATGGTCTTTAAATTATAAATCCACTTCATCTCTGCCCTAGCTAACATACTTTCAGAGTCCCTATCCTTCCAATTTATTTTTACCTGCTGTATTCCCAAAAAACGTTTTATTCCATTTACTTTACATTTGTGTTTAATTTTAAAGTGATAGGAGAGATTGTGAGTTTCTAGGCCTTTGCCAATATTCCTGACATGTTCCCCCATACGTGTCTTAAGTGCTCTTGATGTTCGTCCTATGTAGATTAGCCCACATTCGCATTCCACCAAGTAAATTACATTACTCGTATGACACGTTATAAAATTATGGATCTTATATTCCTTATTTTTTATGTAGAAGCTTGAAATTTTTTGGTTATTTCCCGGGACTAATTTACACATGGTACAACTGCCACATCTATAGAAACCCTCCGATCTAATTGGGTTCATTGATTGAATAGGTAACGAGCTCCTTACTAAATTTGATTTCAGATTATTAGCTTTTCTATAAATAAATTTCGGTGTATCTGGAATTAATTCATTTAGTATGGGGTCCTTTTTGAGGATACACCAATGTTTTTTAATAATAGTCTCCACTTTTTTGTAATCCGCTCCAAAGGTGGTGACAAAAGCTAAATTAAATTTATCTTTTTCCTTAGGATTCGATTTCTGTTTTTGTAGCAGATCCTTTCTATTCATTCCTTTTACTTCCTCCTTAGCTTTAATTAATTGTTTTTCCGTATATCCCTGTGATCTAAAGTTATTTAACATGGCTTCACTTTGTTCAACATATTCCTCTGGGTCATTACAGTTTCTTTTTAAGCGTATGAGTTGGCTTTTCGGTATACCCTTGATCCAATTAGGGTGATGTTGACTTTCTTTGCTTAGATATTGCTGAGAGTCTGTCGGTTTCACGTATCCCTTTGTGTTCAATTTGTTGTTTTCTTTATAGATAGTTATATCGAGAAAATTGACACTAGTTTTGTTTATGTCAAAGGTGAAGTTAATACCGACATCTGTCTTATTTAAATCCTTACACAGATTCAAGAGGTTATCTTCTGTGCCTTCCCATAAGAATATAACATCATCGATGAATCTTTGCCAGAGGACCAAGTTCGACGCCATAGCCACATTTCCCCAAACATGGGTATTTTCCCAATAAGCCATGAAGAGGTTAGCGTAGCTAGGCGCGAACTTGGTCCCCATGGCTGTGCCCATCAATTGTATATAATAGTCTCCCTCGAAAAAGAAATAATTATTTCTTAATATGAATTTTATCCCTTCAATGATAAAATTTCTTGTCTTCTCGGGGATAGTTGACTGATGCAGGAACCATTCAACTGCCTCAGTCCCCTTTTCATGCTCTATAGCAGTATATAAGGATGTTACATCCGCAGTTCCAATAAATGTATGGTCCGTGACTTCAATATTTTCTAACTTGTTAATAATGTCTGTCGTGTCTCGAATATAAGATTTGTTCTTTATTACTAACGGTTGTAGGAAGAAGTCGATCATTTCCGATAAATTACTGGTAAGACTACCAACCCCTGCTATTATTGGTCTTCCTGGCGGTGCTGATGTATTTTTATGCACCTTCGGTAAAATATAGATGCTTGGGGTCTTGGGATGCTCAATCAGAAGAAAATCAAATTCTTGTTTTGTAATAGCCCCATTTTCTAGATGTTTCGTTAAATATTTAAGAAAATCTGATTTAATGCGATTTGTGGGGTCAGTTTTGAGTTTTTTATACGTTTTTTCATCTTTTAATTGACGATAAATTTCTCCTATGTAATAATCTTTGCTCATAATGGCAACCCCTCCCCCCTTATCGCAGGGCTTAATAACTATCTCATTGTTTTTTGATAAATCTTTTAATGATTGCTTCTCCTTCTTCGTTAAATTATTCTTATAATAATTAGACTTTGGTTTTGATTTTAAGTTCTTTAAATCTTCCTCTACCAATTTACCAAACACATTGATAAAATTTCCTTTTACTTGTGCAGGGTAAAATGTAGATTTTTTTCGAAACATGGATTTCTCCTTATCTTGATTGTTCTCTTGTCCTAATGTTTCGTTTTCTTTTTCCTTCATCTTAAAGAACTTCTTTAAAGTAACTTTTCTGATGAATTTTTCTGTGTCTACAAATAAATTAAAAGAATCTGTGTTTGAGGTCGGGGCGAATTTCAATCCCTTCTCCAATAGATGTTGTTCTGGTTCAGTCAAGGTTTTTTCACTGATGTTAAAGATCTTACATTTCTTTGTCGGAATTAATTCTTGTGGTTTTTTCTTCTTTTTTTTGGATTTTAACTGTTTCCTCCCCCCTCTAGTCCCTCTATATGTCCATCCTGTTTTAGAAGACCGACAATAAGTTACCACTTTCTCGGGAATGGTCTCCACTCTTTCCCCAAAAAAGACCTAGAATTATGGTAATTGTAGTCTTCTAATGGTTCATATCTTCTAGATATCCAATTTCTCCGTGGGGTGAATGGGTTGCCTCTATGGGGTCGATATTCATTCATTCTGTAACCTTCATTTCTGAAAGAATCTCTACGTCTATTGAATCTACGTGGAAATGTCCATTCCTCGCTGTTATATGGATTATTTCTTCTGGATTGCTGGGTTCTCGTCTCCCCCCTCTCCCTTTGATCATTATTATCCCCGTACTTCGTAATCGGTGAGTAAATGGTTTTCCTTTTCATAGGGATTTTGTCTTCTCTATAAATTTGTCTATGTGATTTATTTGATTTCAAAGGAATATTATCTATTAAGATATCATCGCTTTCACTATCTGTGATATCTTCAATGTCTAATGAAGGTTTAATTTTATTCTTTGTTTTCTTTGATGCGGATTCACTTGATTTTTCATCCTTATAGTATTTATGATCCCTTAATAACTTTTTTTGTTTTTTGTCAATTAATTCTTTCGTGTTCTTCTTAATCTTCAACTCGATTTCTTTTTCTGCTATTACAAATTCGGCTAATTCTTGGAATGGTTTTACCAAAACTTGTAAATTTTTGATTCTCTCATTTATTTCCTTTAATTTATCTTTTCGTTCCTTTAATATTAAGTGAATAAGAGAAAATGAACAAGTATTAATAATCGCAAATGTGCCGCCCGGCCGCCACCGCACCGGCAGGAGTGACGAGGGAGTGAGTGAGCCAGACAGTGCACCGTTGATGGTAAGCTCCTCCGTGAAGGCGGCCCAGGCTTGGCAGGCTGTCTGATCCTCATGAGGTGAGGTATCAGTCCTGCTGGCTGCCAGCATGTGTAACTGCGCTGCTAATACAATGAATTAGAACTAAGGCACTGATTTTATATATATATATATATATATATATATAATATTTAGGAGGTCTCACCCTGTAATGTCCAAAGAATTGTGCTTTATATATATATATATATATATATATATATAGGTTTGTTTAGAACCGTCACTCCATTGCTGCAAAAAGTGAATGTTCGGTGCCTTCAGTGTAAATAATTGATAATGCACATGGAGACTGCGGCACTCGGTTTTCAGAAGATGAAAAGTTTTTACTGAAGCATGTTTTTAGAAATTACAAAATGCCTTTACAAGGCCGACGTTTCGGTGCTGCAAGCACCGTCTTCAAGGCAGGCATGGATAGTGCTGAAAGTGCAAAAAACTTTCAGCACTATCCATGCCTGCCTTGAAGACGGTGCTTGCAGCACCGAAACGTCGGCCTTGTAAAGGCATTTTGTAATTTCTAAAACATGCTTCAGTAAAAACTTTTCATCTTCTGAAAACCGAGTGCCGCAGTCTCCATGTGCATTATATATATATATATATATATATATATATATATATACTGTAGCCCGGCACTCCAATAGGGGTACACTGAATACTTACTGCGGTGCCCTCCGTAGGTCAGTGGTTTGGCCCCATAATAGTAGCGGTAATCAGCGGCACCCCACAGACTGGACACAGCTAAAATGACATACTTTATTAGTCCAACGGCATTTCAGGGTCCAACCCCTTCAACTAAGACAAGCATTCTGGTTAGACCCCGAAACGCTGTTGGACTAATAAAGTATGTCATTTTCGCTGTATCCAGTCTGCGGGGTGCTGCTGATTACCGTTAATATATATATTATAAACATCAGTGCCTCCAGGGCGCTAACTAGGTTAGGGCAGACATTTGCACTGTGAGTGCTCCATCCACTGTCACCCGGATTGGCCACCCTGGTATGTTCTACTGGTTGCAGCGCTGTCTGCTGTCCCGTGTGTGCTCGGCCACCACTGCTTGAATGGAACGTCCAGATATAGGCATTGGTGCCTGAACGCGCTCTGCAACAGGGAGCAGTGCTGTAAGCTCCCTTACCACATGGTGCACTGGCGGCCGTGGAGTGTCATCAATCAGGCAAAGGGAGCAGTGTTGTACGTTCTGTGACAATGCAGCGCCGTGTGTGCGGACAGGGACACACACATACATAAGGAGCTCTTACTGTGGTGTAACATGTATAAGGGGCTCCTACTGTGGTGTAATTTGAATAATGGACACTACTGTGCAGTGTGATGTGAATTGGTATTATTCTGTGGCCCCTATATTTTTGATGCACACCTTCGGGGGCCCACTGTCGCTATGTTAAATATGGGGGTGAAGGAGGCACCAAAATGTCTAGTTACGGCTCTGAATGCCACGTTTATATTATTAAATATTATTTAAATATATGAAATTATCAATAAGTATATGAAAATATAAATGTGTACTGTATATAATATATATAGTCAATAAATATATATTTGCACTGTATATTTAAAAAAATATATAGAGCTCATGTATGATTTTTCTTTATATATATATATATATATATATATATATATTGGATGAGATTTGTGATGGTGACATACACTGTGATTGACTGGCACTTCTCTTATGGGTTTTTAGTGCCCTGGTATCTTCCCATCCACAATTAATAGAAACTATGGGGGTCATACCGAGTGGATCGCTCGCTAGCAGTTTTTAGCAGCCGTGCAAACGCATAGTCGCCACCCACCGGGGAGTGTATTTTCGCTTTGCAGGAGTGTGAACGCCTGTGCAGCAGAGCACCTGCAAACACATTTTGTGCAAAACAAGACCAGCCCTGTAGTTACTTATCCTGTGCGATGATTGCTGCGACGAGTGACACGGTAATGACGTCAGATACCCGCCCGGCCACGCCTGCGTTTTTCCAACCACTCCCAGAAAACGGTCAGTTGACACCCAGAAACTTCCACTTCCTGTCAATCTCCTTGCGTTCGGCTGTACAATTGGAATCGTCGCTACTACCAGTGCAAAACCACAGGACACTAAACTACGCATGCGCAGATTAGCCGTTTTTTTTCACTAATCGCTACGCAGCAAACAACGACAGCTAGCGATCAACTCGGAATGACCCCCTATGTCCTTTAACAGAGATGCGATCAGCATCCCAGCTGTTGGAATCCCAGCACCACTCAAGAGACCGGGCACGGATCACGGACAGCCGACATCCTGAAGGTGAGTATGGGCTTCACGATTAGGCTTAGGGCCCGGGGAAAGGGGGTGGGGGAAAGTTAGAGTAAGGCAGTAGGGGATGGGGGTGGTTAGCCATAGCTGCCATCTCCCGAGTGTTAGATAGAAATACACACTCCGAAGTTAAGATCGTCATTGGTGGGATGCCACTGTTGGTTATGTGAATGCCAGCATCCCGACTGCCAGGATTTCATATGTATTTTCTTGAACATAGTGGGGCGAATCAAATTGTTTCTTCCATGCTCATAAGTAATGGGTGCCCAACAGAGCCGACTTTTTCAGATTTCTGCTCACCACCTGAAGAGGCTGCGAGCAGAAATCATACAGTCAGACGCCCATAACTTAAAGACGCCCAAAAAAACCAACTGAATTCCTCCCAGTGACTCTCTCCTTTGTTTCTCTCTCTCTCTCTATATATTGCCTGTTTTTTTATATATATATATATTATTTTTTTCAAACATGCATACACACACATATATACTTAAAAACAGCACTAGTCATGCACCCATACAGTATCAGTAGCCCACACACATACCATGCAGGTCACACCTCCTGCGGTAGCACACAATAGGCCCTTTATACATTTCAGCTCCAGGCCCATGAGGACCTTAATCTGGCACTGATTGCAGCTGAGAACAATAGATGAAGGGTTTATGTAAATAAACCATAACTGTGGATCTATCTGTATATCAGATGGAATCGGGCATTTTGGAGGTGAATCCAATCCGATCTGTTGTGCGTTCCCGTGAGTGTCGTGTCGGATCCCCTAGGTCGCTAGTTCTGAACTCGTGATATATCGTAATCGCATGGAATTGTATGGAGAAAAGGTGTGTTTTTTGTGTCTGCGATATATCGTAGGAAGTTTGACTGGCAATTTCAGGACACTCCCATCAGCGGCAGCAGGAGAAGAGCTCATCAGATAAATACAATCAAATCGGATATTTAATTGACCCAAGTATGTATTTCCACACTGACCACCAATCACTGTCTACCAATGTAATCACACTGTCCACCAATGTAATCACACTGCCCACCAATGTATTCTAATTTATTGTTCACATTTTATTTATTTCTGTCTACGCAAAGTCATTTTAACCCCCAAATGGCCATGTGTTTTCACCGCCACTGTACCCCCATGCTGCACCTTGTGTTTCTGTGTCCCCAAAGTCATTTTAACCCCCAAATGACCTTTTCACCACCACTGTACCCCAATGCTGTACTACTGATGTTTGTGTAATGAGGAAAGTATTTACAAAAAACCCTTTATTTTAAAAACATATATTATACCAATTTATACACCATTCAACCAAAAAAACATTTAACCATATAAACATTTAACCATATACCTTAAGTAAAACCATTTGTAAAACACAAAATATAACAGTTTGTGCACCACTTTTTTTTCATTACAGATATGTCTCTAGATCAGCGGTGGCCAACCAGTGGCTCTTGAGCCGCATGAGGCTCTTTCTTTATTTAAATGTGGCTCCCAACACTCTAAATCAGGTGACCTCAACAGATACAGAAACTGCTACACTCCAGCCAGACATGCAGCAGCACTACAGGGACTGAAAATTGATGGAGCCAGATACTAGAGGCGAGACACCCACTGGCAAACAGAGAACACATTAGGGGCTGCAGCAATGACACGACTTGGTGGGGGAACTTTAGTGACACATGACGGTGGGCTAGAGTGACACAAGGCGGAGATGGCTGGAGTGACAGAGAAGGGTCCTGGAAGGAGTGAAACATGGAGGAGCTGACTGGAGTGATGAAGGAAGGTGCTGGAAGTAGTGACACATGGGGAGCTGGCTGGAGTGACATAGAAGGGTGCTAGCAGGAGTGTCACATGGGGAGCTGACTGGAGTGACATGGAAGGGTGCTAGCAGGAGGGACACATGGGGGAGCTGGCTGGAGTGACAGCAGGGTGTTGGCTGGAGTGACACAAGGGGAACTTAAGTTTATTATGTGAATCTGGCTTTTTCAATTATTTTATGTGAAAATGGCTTTTTCAATGGATCTGACTTTAAAAAATTTTATTTTATGTCGTTCTGGCTTTTTCAATGTATTTTATACCAGGGGCGTGGTCTAGCAGGCACAAGGCCACATTCCATTTTTGCATGCGCGCCTTCGGCTCGATGTCGGCTCTTTGACGTACCTAACAAGGTTTCTTGGCTCTTTATCACTGACTGGTTGGCCGCCCCTGCTCTAGATCAAGACAATGGGGGTCATTCCGAGTTAATCGTAGCTGTGCTAAATTTAGCACAGCTACGATCATGTTCCCAGACATGTGGGGGGATGCCCAGCACAGGGCTAGTCTGCCCCCGCAAGTCTGTCATCGTCCCCCCCGCACAAGTACAATAGCATCGCACAGCGGTGATGCTTTTGTACTTGTTGAGTAACTCCCGGCCAGCGCAGCTCCTGCGGCTGACCGGGAGTTGCTAGTCACTGCCCCTGGTCACAGCGGTTGCATGTGATGTCACACAGCTGCTGCACCCCCCCGCACGGTCCGGCCATGCCTGCATTGTCCGGACTGTGCCGCCCCCTCCCACCCAGCGACTGCCTCTGCCTGTCAATCAGGCAGAGGCGATCGCTAGCGAATGACGGCCTTCGGCCGTCCGGCATGCGCCGGCGCATGCGCAGTTCCAACACCCAATCGCTGCACTGCGAACTGCAGTGAGCGATCGGGTCGGAATGACCCCCATAGACTTCATCACCGGCATACTAGAAATGTACCGTGGATTTGAGTGTTTATGGAAGATCAAAATCAAGACTATTTTGATAAAGTGTGACAGAATGCGGCCTTGGAGGAGCCAGTGGAGTACTGCAGGCCCTTTGTGTCCGGCGCTGACAAGGACTGGGTCAAGAAAAAGATCCAGAACCTGCGTACTGTGTTCCTCAAAGAACACAAAAAAATGGAACAGTACAAAGGTCTGGAGCAGGTTCTTCCCAGGTTTACAAGACCTCGCTCTGGTTCTACCCCATGCTGGAGTTTGTCCTGGACCAGGAGCCTACCCGGACAGGTTTCACCTCCCTCCCCCGGACTGCCACACCAGAGCCTGAAGACAGAGACCTATCTTTGTCTGCATCTGTAAGTACCTTTTTAAGTATTTGCAAGTTCCATCATTAGGCCAACACAGTACACTTAAATGTGGTCCTCCTGCCAATCAACTGCACCCACCCCATTAAAATAGGCCAGGTACTCGTCCCTGACCTGTTTTGCCCGTAGACTCGCCCTAGAATGGAGTGGAGGTGGTTCCACAGAGGGAAATGGTGAGGTCTCCTTTGGGTGTTCTGGGTCTGGGTCTCCTGGCGCTGCTCTGGGCAGTGTCCTATGCTGGGTGGTTTTGCTGCGCAAATAGTTATGCAGGACACAACACGCAGTCACCACGCAATCTATCTTCTCCACCTGCAAATTGATAGCCATTAGGAATATCCGAAAGCGGCTAGACAGAATGCCGAAAGTGTTCTCTACAATTCGTCGTGCCTGGGATAGCCTATAATTGTAGATGTGCTTCTCCCTTGTCAGGTGCCTTTGAGGGTACGGCTTCATAATGGTCTTGTGGAGTACAAATGCCTCAAAATTGAGGCCGTGCTTGGTTTGCTCCCTAGATGGCAAGTTCAGAGTCTTTGTGGTAAATCACTTGTAGAAGGTGGTATTCTTCAGCGACCCACCGTCTGATGCAGGGCCAGATGAAGGTGTGTGGGGGCCCAGTGGCGTAAATTCGTCACAGTTGCCCGGAGGCAAGATAAATATTGGTGCCCCCCTATTTCCTATATTAAGATAAATATATGTATGTGTGTGTGTGTGTGTGTGTGTGTGTGTGTGTGTGTGTGTGTGTGTGTGTATGGAGTATTCTGAAAAAAATTATATACTGTATTTATACATTTAATTGTCTTTTATTTTAAATCACACATTTCTTAGCAGTCATACCCAGGATTAGAACCCATGACCTGTTACACAGACAGCAGACACTTTACTGATGGAGTTATTTGCTCCTGTAGAGGAAGCATGAGAAGTCTAACTATATCAAGTTACGTGTAATTGTCAGAGAAGTATCTTCATATAGTTAAAATTCTCATATTTCCTATACAGGAGCAAACAGCTTCATCAGGAAGGTGTCTGCTTCCAGTGTAATAGGTTGTGGTTTCTAATCCTGGGTGTGATACTTGTAAAATGTGTATCTACAGTATAATAAAAAGGGTGTGATTTGTAAGGTGCAGGGACCAGTGAGGAAGTCGGCCACTGAAAATATAGCGGCAGCTATCAATTAACTTAATTCAATGGTGTCACAGAATGGGAGGAGAGGTGCCCCCTTCAGAGCAGGAGCCCGGCGGCAGATGACTCCGTTGCTTCCCAGAGTTCTGCCTCTGTGGGGGCCCTTATTAATAAAATGATTAAAATCATTATATATACATAATTTACAGTATATCAGCCGCACTCCAGAACAAATAAAGACTCTTCAAAGCATAACATACATACTGCACATTTTACAGCAAATATAACAAACATCTCATATATATATATATATATATATCACACACACATACACTATATATGTATACTTATCTTTATATTGTATATATACAGTGTGTGTGTGTGTGTGTGTGTGTATATATATATATATATATATATATATATAGGTGTGTATTATCCGGCACTCAGGATGAATGAAGATGTTTATGCCAGGGTGCCCTCCTCTATGAGCTGCTTTTGCACCATGCTGTAATTTTCCAATACAGATTTATTTAACAAGACCATGGAGTGCCGCCTGTGTTTCCTTCTGCAAGGCTCTGTATAGGACTTGGGAAGGATCCTTTTCTATATATATATATATATATATATATATATATATATATATAAAACGTCCAGTTCATTACAGTTGCTCATCTATTGATCATCTATCTAGACATACAGTATACACACACACACAGTGCGGACACAGATACCCTCACACACAAGATAAATTTATATATATATATATATATATATATATATATATATATATATATATACACACACACACACACATATATATATATATATATATATATATATAGTATTGCAAGGACCGGCACTCCTTAGGATCCAAATGAACAATGTAGGTGCCTTGGTGCCAAATATTGTAATTAATAGCAGAGTGAAAAAGATCCGGCACTCAAAGGACTTGCTATGGAGCAAAAAGCTGGTTTGAATAACAAGCTGACAGCGCAGCTTCAATGAGTCAACGTTTCATTTATTTTCATAAATTTCGTCAGGACAAGAATAACTTACAAATCCAACAATCTTACCTTATATAGCCCACCACACAAACCATCCTGCACGCTGTGTGTGCTTCCTGGACGGGGTTCGATGACGTCACCCCGGGGCGACGCGCGCTCTCCAGCGCCGTTTCCATAGTTACCCGCCGGAGGCATTCACAGCGCTACAATAACAACAACAAAAGATAATCACCTTAGAAAGTGCACACCAAACGTGAAAAAACATCGAATGTCAGAAGACTACTGCTAGAAGTGATATAGAGGCAAGGCATGCGTTAGATGTATATATTGCAATTACAATGATATATTAGCATAAAAAGACATACGCCCACTGGTGTAAGCTAATTTCTAGTGGCGTAGAGGAAAGGTCTAATTAACTCTATAATAATTAATAGCCTGGATTTATAATAAATACTGAGACACTATGAGAATAAAAATTTGGCCTGTTAAAGGGGCATATACATGACTAGAGAAAGCACCCCAAATTTTTGGACTCATTGAGACCGTACGGTGAAAGTGTGCGGAGCTCAAAAATCCAACGGGCTTCCCTGCGTAATAACAATGTACCCCGGTCACCACCACGTAAATTGGCAGGAATATGGTCAATGACCTTATGTCGTAAACTTGCCAATGTGTGTTTTGCTTCACGAAAGTGGCGGGCGACCGGTTGTTCTTGAGGGGTGCCAGAGAGGGCAGAACGTATGGCTTGACGATGCAGTGCCATCCTTTCCTTAAATTGTCGGATGGTCTTACCCACATACATTAAGCCACATGGACATTTAATGTAGTAGATGACAGAGGAGCTCTGACAAGTTAAGACATGCTTGATATTAATTTTAGATCCAGAATGTGGATGAGTAAAGAAAGAACCACATTCCATTGAACGACATGTAGTGCAACCTAGGCACTTGTAGCAGCCAGGCCGTCGTGTTAAAAAAGTTCTAGGAACGGATGTGTCCATATGTGAAATGTCATTCTTGACGAGTATGTCACGAAGATTACGGTTCCGCCTATAGCTTGGCATCAGCTTGCAATCTTGAAGAGATTTTAAGTCGGGATCTGCCGTGATTATGGGCCACAGTTTCTTGCCATTTTCCATAATCTTGTGGTTGAGAGGATGAAATTCCTGGACAAATGGTATTCTTTTGTCCCGTGTCTCAGCAGAAGTTTTCAAAACAAGAGTATCCTCTCGTTGAATAGTTAACACCTGGTGTTTGGTATCCATCAAACGGGTGACATCATACCCTCTGGAGACAAACTGTTTGATCATCAGATCTATTCGTTGTTCTGCTTTAACAGGCGTGTCACAAGTGCGGATTGCACGAAGAAATTGGGATTTGGGAAGACTCTGGGATACGAAGCCAGGATGTTGGCTGTCAGCCCTTAGTATGGTGTTTCGATCGGTAGGTTTCTTATATAGATCGGTGGTGAGTTTCCCATCCTGTATGGTGACTTCCACATCGAGGAATTGTACCTGTTTGTCACTGATAGAATAGGTGAAGTGTATGTTGTCATCCAAGGTATTGACATGGTCCATTGCGGTCTGGAAGGCTTGGCAGGTACTAGTCCAAATGATGAATAAGTCATCTATATACCTGGTGAGGTATAAGATATGAGGCCGCATCATGGGGTTTAGCAAAAAAAGGTTATGGTCAATGTCAAACATAAAGATGTTAGCTAGGGACGGCCCCACGCAAGATCCCATAGCGCAGCCTCTCAGTTGGATGTACCATCGGCAGTCAAAAAGGAAATAATTCCTAGTTAAGGATAGATGCAATAGCTTGCAAAAAAGATGTATATCTGGACCACGGTATGCCAAATTTCCAGTGAGAAATCTACGGACGGCCTGAACTCCCCTCTCATGGGGGATGTTAGTGTATAGTGACACCACGTCCACTGTACAAAGATGACAGCCCTCTGGTAGTATAGGAAACAAAGATAATTTCCTAAGAAATGTAGAAGAATCTTTCAGGAACGTGGGTTGATCCTGGATTAGTTCCTGCAGGAAACTGTCCAAGTATTGTGATATGATGTAATAAATGGATTCCCGTGCACTGATAATAGGTCGTCCAGGTGGGCAACTGGAATTTTTGTGTAATTTCGGGATGGAATACAAGACAGGTGTTTTTGGGTGATTTGTGGTTAAAGCTTGGCGGACAGTTTCTGTAATGAGCCCTTTTTCAGTAGCCTCCTTGAGGATGGCGTCCAATTCACTTTTAAATAAATTTGTAGGGTCCGACCCCAACTCCTTGTACACCTCTATGTCATTTAATTGGGATTGCAGTTCTTGGCGATAATATTCGAGATCCAGAACCACCCCCCCCCCCCCGCCCTTGTCTGCGGGGCGGATGACAATATCCTTGTAGTTTTGTAAATTCTTCAGGGCTGTTCTTTCAGCTCTGGTGAGGTTGTTTCTGGGAGGGACAAAGTTATTAAATTCATCCATTGCACTTTTATTGAGAGTCCTGGAGAAGACTTTGAGTGAATTGTTAGAGGAAGAAGGATCAAAAACTGATTTTGGTTTAAATCTTTGCAGTTGAGATGCCGGGAGTTGTACCGGCTGTTTGTCAAAGAACTCCTTTAATCTAATCTGTCGGGTGAACTTGTGTAAGTCCACAGTCCAGGTAAATTTGTCAAAAGTAGTAGATGGTATGAAGGAAAGGCCTTTGTTGAGGACGCTTATTTCATCACTAGATAAGGTTCTTTTGGACAGATTAAAAACTATGTCTTCTTCTTGGCTGCGCGCTTCTTGTTTGTAGATCCTTTTCCATTGGCCGCCTCGCCGGGTTTTTTTGTTGGTACCTCGCGTTGAGCGCGGGTACGAACCCCTAAAGGGGGTTTGCCATGAGTTTTAGAATGTTCACCATCCTGGTCGCTTTGCGATGATTGCGTGCCAGAAGAATCATGGGTGGCCCGATCACGTCGTTGTCGCCATCTGGGCAATCCTTGTCGTTTAGTCGAGACACCTGGGTTGTTAACCCACGGATAAACAGAACCTTGTTGATAATCCCTTTGCACCACTGAAAGCTTGTCGCGCTTGAATTTCAGCAATTCCTGTCGATATTTGTCAACTTGCTCTTGAAGTTTAGTCATCCATTGGGTATCCGGGTCGTTTTTGAACGTGTTGTCCAAGGTAGCCTCAAAGGCATTAATGTTATCTTTAATCTTGGTTAATTCACGTTGGGATTCTTCGATAACCAATAGTAGTAAATCAAAACTACATTTATTTAATACTGCCACCCACCGTCGGCAAAACTCTGGGTTGAATTTACCGATAGTGGGTGCATATCGTAAAAAATTGATTCCCAGGGGCTTCCGGAATAAAAATGCACCCACTATCGGTAAATTCAACCCAGAGTTTTGCCGACGGTGAACTTTTTTAACACGACGGCCTGGCTGCTACAAGTGCCTAGGTTGCACTACATGTCGTTCAATGGAATGTGGTTCTTTCTTTACTCATCCACATTCTGGATCTAAAATTAATATCAAGCATGTCTTAACTTGTCAGAGCTCCTTTGTCATCTACTACATTAAATGTCCATGTGGCTTTAAGGAAAGGATGGCACTGCATCATCAAGCCATACGTTCTGCCCTCTCTGGCACCCCTCAAGAACAACCGGTCGCCCGCCACTTTCGTGAAGCAAAACACACATTGGCAAGTTTACGACATAAGGTCATTGACCATATTCCTGCCATATGTCACCGCGTGACATATCGCATGAAAAAAAAGGTCACACATGTACCGAATCGGATGGAACCACTCCTGGGAGAGTTCAAGGGAAATCGCCTCCGACTTTAGCCTCAGACATATCGCTGTAGTGTATGGGGTCCTTTAGAGTTGCTGTCTGTCTGACTGGGACTCATTGGCACTGGGGGATTGCTTAAAAAACTAAAGGGCCCCATACACTACGATATGTCTGAGGCTGAAGTACCTTCCCGGGAGTGATTCCATACGATTTGGTACTTTTGTGCTATTTTTGCATAAGATATATCGCATGCGATTGATGAAGCCGCTATACATCACATGCAATATATCGTACGGCATACATTTGTACCATGAGATATATCTGATGGGGTGATCTTCAGTATGCCGACTGACGGGATTCCGGCACACAGCATCCCGGCGCCGGAATCCCGACAGCCGGCATATCGACACTTATTCTCCCTCGTGGGGTCCACGACCCCCCTGGAGGGAAAATAAAATAGCGTAGCGCGCCACCGTGCCCGTAGCGTGGCGAGCGCAGCGAGCCCGCAAGGGGCTCATTTGCGCTCGCCACACTGTCGGTAAGCCGGCGGACGGGCTCCCGGCGCCTGTATGCTGGTCGCCGGGAGCCCGACCGCCGGCATATCGTAGTGAACCCATCTGATGGGCTGGATAGAGGGCTACGGGGGCTGGGAGTGTCCTGAGAATGCCAGTCAAACTTCCCCACGCATCAGATTGGATATGATCTAAAGGTCCATATGGACGGGCCGATGTGGGAGAGATGTGTGCTGAGCGTGCGGGAGGAGACGGGGGGCCGCTCATTTCACCCAGCGGGTGAAGTGAGCGACCCGCTAGATTGGCCTGCATTCAGGCCAATCTAGCACCAGCGATAGCGATGCGCAGGGCTGCGCATCGCTATCGCTCTAGGGGGTACACACGGAGCGATAATGCTTAAATTCTTAGCAATCTGGTCAGATTGCTTAGAACAGGGGTGGGGAACCTCCGGCCCACCCGCTTCTCCCAGTGAGACACGCCGCCGCTCAGTCCGGCGGCAGCGTGTCTGAGCTGTCAGTGTCAGGACAGGGAGGAGAGCGCGGCGGCGGCGTGTAGAACTTGAAACCAGCCGCCGGTTCGTGAGCCAATCAGAGCTCGCGGACCGGCAGCCAATCAGGAGCCGCGGCTGCCGGTCCGCGAGCTCTGATTGGCTCTCAAACCAGCGGCTGGTTTCAAGTCCTACACGCCGCCGCCCAACATAGCCGCGCTCTCCTCCGTGTCCCGCCGAAAGGAGCGGTAAGTAGCACGGAAGGGGGGGGGGGGGGGGGGCACTGTGGGGGCATCTGTATACTTGGCACTGTGGGGGGCATTTGTATACCAGGCACTGTGGGGGGCATCTGTATACCTGGCACTGTGGGGGGCATCTGTATACCTGGCACTGTGGGGGGCATCTGTATACCTGGCACTGTGGGGGGCATCTGTATACCTGGCACTGTGGGGGCATCTGTATAACTGGCACTGTGGGGGCATCTGTATACCTGGCACTGTGAGGGGCATTTGTATACCTGGCACTGTGGGGGCATCTGTATACCTGGCACTGTGGGGTCATCTGTATACCTGGCACTATGGGGGGCATTTGTATACCTGGCACTGTGGGGGCATCTGTATACCTGGCAGTGTGGGGACATCTGTATACCTGGCACTGTGGGGTCATCTGTATACCTGGCACTATGGGGGGCATCTGTATACCTGGCAGTGTGGGGACATCTGTATACCTGGCACTGTGAGGGGCATTTGTATACCTGGCACTGTGAGGGGCATTTGTATACCTGGCACTGTGAGGGGCATTTGTATACCTGGCACTGTGAGGGGCATCTGTATACCTGGCACTGTGGGGGCATCTGTATACCTGGCACTGTGGGGGGGCATCTGTATACCTGGCACTGTGAGGGGCATTTGTACACCTGGCACTGTGAGGGGCATTTGTATACTTGGCACTGTGGGGGCATTTGTATACCTGGCACTGTGAGGGGCATTTGTATACCTGGCACTGTGGGGGCATCTGTATACCTGGCACTGTGAGGGGCATCTGCACACCTGGCACTGTGAGGGGCATTTGTATACTTGGCACTGTGGGGGCATCTGTATACCTGGCACTGTGAGGGGCATTTGTATACCTGGCACTGTGGGGGCATCTGTATACCTGGCACTGTGGGGTCATCTGTATACCTGGCACTATGGGGGCATTTGTATACCTGGCACTGTGGGGGCATCTGTATACCTGGCACTGTGGGGGGGCATCTGTATACCTGGCACTGTGGGGGGGCATCTGTATACCTGGCACTGTGGGGGGGCATCTGTATACCTGGCACTGTGAGGGGCATCTGTACACCTGGCACTGTGAGGGGCATTTGTATACTTGGCACTGTGGGGGCATTTGTATACCTGGCACTGTGGGGGCATCTGTATACCTGGAACTGTGGGGTCATCTGTATACCTGGCACTGTGGGGGGCATTTGTATACCTGGCACTGTAGGGGCATCTGTATATCTGGCACTGTGGGGACATCTGTATACCTGGCACTGTCAGGGGCATTTGTATACCTGGCACTCTGAGGGGCATCTGTATAAATGGCACTGTGGGGGCATCTGTATACCTGGCACTGTGGGGGGGCATCTGTATACCTGGCACTGTGGGGGGGCATCTGTATACCTGGCACTGTGAGGGGCATTTGTACACCTGGCACTGTGAGGGGCATTTGTATACTTGGCACTGTGAGGGGCATTTGTATACCTGGCACTGTGAGGGGCATCTGTATACCTGGCACTGTGAGGGGCATCTGTATACCTGGCACTGTGGGGGCATCTGTATACCTGGCACTGTGAGGGGCATTTGTACACCTGGCACTGTGGGGGCATATGTATACCTGGCACTGTGAGGGGCATTTGTATACCTGGCACTGTGGGGGCAATTGTGGATCTGGCACTGCACTATTGGGGGCATATGTGTATCACGTCCCATTTTAACTGGCCACACCCATTTTTTGGCCGCGCGTGCCTCCGGCGCGCACACACAGTACCTCTATGGGGCAGACCTGCTGGGGAGCAGGGTAGTTTTTTAAGTTGAGAATTTTTGAATGGCCCCCGAAGGATTTTATAAATATCCAAATAGCCCTCGGTAGAAAAAAGGTTCCCCACCCCTGGCTTAGAATATCGCTCCGTGAGTACCCCCCTTTAAAAACGTACGATTGTACACAATTTCATACAATATATCAGATGGATATATCGGAATTATATGAAATCATGTAATGTCGTCCTGGTGTATGGGGCCCTTAAGAAGCAGTAACAATACGTTTTACCATGGGTTAGGCGATTTATTGTGGTTATGAAATTGGCTGTTTGGCAGTTCTTCCCTGCACTTTATTTGTTAGGCTGGTGCAGTGTATTCATATGATTTTCTGTACAAAACAAATCTGTTTTTCTGTAGAGTTAATTCTATATGATTTAGTAATGTCTTCCTTTTCTATCATGGAGAAGTCAGACAAGGGTTCCAAAAAAAGGGACTGTTTTTACCTGCAAAAAATTGACTGTACAGAACCAGGGTCTCTGTGTACCAGTTGTTCTGAGGGTGTGTCGCTTATCCCTATGGGGGAATCGACCTCACAGCCAGGCATGCCTGACTGGGCTAGGTTCATTACAGAGGCCATAAGTGAGTTACGTCACTCCCAAGAGTTGCCCTGTTCTCAGCCAGTAACGGTGCCTGAGCCCTCTAATAAGCATCGGTGGGCCCAAGAGATGAGATGTTGTCTGACCCGCATGGCATCATCTCCACAGAAATTAACGTCTGCAGAGGGTACGGCCCCTAAGAGATGTTCAGGCCCCTCCTTTATGGAATTTCATGGAGATGAGGCCTCAGCAGCCTCTTCTCTGGAATATGGGGAACTGGAATATGAATGGGAGGACACCTCCAATTAGCAGGAAGAGTCCCATTCATTATCCGGGGTATCTGTTCTTATTGAAGTAAGTAGTTCTTCACATATGAATATTTAAACTTTCATTCTATGTGCCTACATGATGTTTTACATGATAAAGCCTATAGAACTACAGTAATTAACATTTCACGTTAATACCTAAGATCTAAATACGGAAATTAGCATTAGAGGAATTTCTAATATAGTCTGAATATCATTGGGTCAATGAATGTTTAAATGATTGTTCTTTTTGAATGGTTGGAGATTTACTGTATTTATACTGAATGGGTAATGTAAAGGACACAGTGTTGTATACCAAATTATATGAGTGACTTTAGCGGTGGTACACCAGGTCATGTTGAAATGTTTGTGTATACCCGGTAGATAAACAAATAAATTGGAGTCTCTACAGGTGTATGTTGGAGTGCTGTTATATAAATAAAATATTATATTAAAATATAAATCATATGTATGAACTATTAATATAGCTGTTTCTCAAAATACAAATTCCCCTCCAAATCAGGATGGATGTGAAGGTTTCATTTCTTAATTGGAGCACATTTGCTCAAAAACTCGCTCTTGGAAGCTTGATGTTATACTGCAAGAGGCAATCTTTGTTGCTGCAGCTTGACTCCAGGGATGCTGTAATACCGTATATACTCGAGTATAAGCCGACTTTTTCAGCACTTTTTTTTTGTGCTGAAAAAGCCACTTCGGCTTATACAGGTTGAGTATCCCTTATCCAAAATGCTTGGGACCAGACGTATTTTGGATATGGGATTTTTCCGTATTTTGGAATAATTGCATACCATAATGAGATATCATGGTGATGGAACCTAAGTCTAAGCACAGAATGCATTTATCTTTCATATACACCTTATACACACAGCCTGAAGGTCATTTTAGCCAATATTTTTTATAACTTTGTGCATTAAACAAAGCGTGTCTACATTCACACAATTCATTTATGTTTCATATACACCTCATATACAGAGCCTGAAGGTCATTTAATACAATATTTTTAATAACTTTGTGTATTAAACAAGGATTGTGTACATTGAGTCATCAAAAAACAAAGGTTTCAGTATCTCACTTTCATTCAAAAAAGTCCGTATTTCGGAATATTCCGTATTTCGGAATATTTGGATATGGGATACTTAACCTGTACTCGAGTCAGGATTTAGGAGGGACACGGAGGGCACAGCGCACGGCTCTCCTGTGTCCCTCCTGCGTGTCCGGCGGCAGCGGCGTGTGTGTGTTAAAGGAAGTGCACGAACCGGCACTTCCTTTAACACATACACGCCGCTGCCGCCGGAGACGCAGGAGGGACACAGGAGAGCCGCGCGCTGCGCTCTCCGTGTCCCTCCTTCAGAAGACAGCGCGGGAGCGACGGAGGGTAAGTATCTAGCACTGTGGGGCATATCTGGCACACCTGGCACTGTGGGGCATATCTGGCACACCTGGCACTGTGGGGCATATCTGGCACTGTGGGGCATAGCTGGCACTGTGGGGCATGTGCGGCATAGCTGGCACTGTGGGGCATAGCTGGCACTGTGGGGTATAGCTGGCACTGTGGGGCATATCTGGCACATCTGGCACTGTGGGGCATAGTTGGCACTGTGGGGCATATCTGGCACATCTGGCACTGTGGGGCATAGCTGGCACTGTGGGGCATAGCTGGCACTGTGGGGCATATCTGGCACTGTGGGGCATAGCTGGCACTGTGGGGCACATCTGGCACTGTGGGGCATATCTGGCACTGTGGGGCATAGCTGGCACTGTGGGGCATATCTGGCACATCTGGCACTGTGGGGCATATCTGGCACTATGAGGTCTGTGTACGGGTAGAGCTGCATTTCCCACCCTAGGCTTATACTCGAGTCAATACGTTTTCCCAGGTTTTTGTGGTAAAATTAGGTGCCTCGGCTTATATTCGGGTCGACTTATACTCGAGTATATACGGTATCTTGCAAAGTCTCTGTAGTGTTTGTGTAAGTGCTCATTGACACAAACAGACACGGAGACCAGGAGCTGAGATCAGCATGCTGCTTTCAACTCATACTTGCCTATCTGACCCTCTCCATGAGGGAGAAAATGCTCTGTTCCTGGACTTTCCTGGTAATGTATGATTGCCCATCACCTGTGGTGAAACACCTTTCTTATCAATTAACTAGCTCACCACAGGTGATGGCAATCATGCATTACCAGGAAAGTCCAGGAACAGAGCATTTTCTCCCTCATGGAGAGGGTCAGGTAGGCAAGTATGTTTCAACTTTACTTGACTGCAAACAATCATAAAGTAGCACATTTTTGCAGCAAGCTGCACAACAAAACAGTGGTAAAACATGGTACTGCAAGTATAAAACAGAAATGCACAGCAATGTGAATCTAACATAGGCCCTCATTCCGAGTTGATCGCACGTAGCAACTTTTTGCTGCTCATGCGATCAACTTGATGCTGCCTATGGGGGAGTGTATTTTAGCATAGCAGGGCTGCGATCGCTTGTGCAGCCGTGCTATGCTAAAAACGTTTCCTGCAAAACAAAACCAGCGTAAGAGTTACTTACCTGTGCGACGGATCCAGCGACGAAGGTCTCGGGATTGACGTCAGACATCCGCCCTCCAAACGCTTGGATCTGCCTGCGTTTGCCTCACCACGCCTTGAAAACGGCCTGTTGCCGCCCCGGAACGCCTCCCGCCTGTCAGTATTCATGCGATCGCCGCTGCGATTATTTTCTGAGCTTGCGGCGTTGCTGCCCAGCGATGATCGTCACCGGGCAACGACACACGTGTGCATTGCGGGTGCCGCGCAGCCCCGACCCGTTCGCACTGCAGTTTAGAACCGCTGCGTGCGAATGGGTCGGAATGACCCCTCAAGCCAGATTTCAATATCTAACAGTCTCCTTTTTATTTTCTATACTCTGTAGGAGCCCACTCCCGATCTCTTGATTCCTCAATGTCTCTCTGACTCAAACATGGTATTCTAAAATGGGTATTCTCATCCCACATCACTCAAGCAGATTTCACTACCTACTTTCATAGTTCTCTGCCAAGCACATACTGCACATCCGCTGATCTCTCTTGCAGCTCTTTCATTTTTCTTGGGCTCTTCCATTCTAAAAACTCTGCAACCCCTGATTCACAAACTTTTTCTCATCTCCTCCCTCTTCAGTTTGCAGGGTCTGCCACTTTTTCCCTGGGCTCTTTTCCAGACTCTGCATGTGTGCAGATGTGCCCATCATCTTAGGTCCAACAATGTATTACAGGGGCTGAATTTCCCTTGCAGCTGCAGCTCTCCCTCCTGCGCCTCCTCGATTACCCCACCTCCTCTACTACCCTGCCTGTACCCCCTGCTGAGCCTCCTGCAGTGCCGCGGAATCGGGGAGCAGTTTTAACTGCTCCTGCGGGTTGCGGCCTACGGGACCTGGGGAGGCCGGGACCTCGAGTTTGGCTGCAGGCCGGGGACGGCTCCGGGACCCGCTGCCCGGGCCGCAGACCTCCTCCGGAGCTCCATTCTTTCGGCTGCTGCTGGCCGCCGGCCGCGGCTAGCAGTATCTCCCTGCCACCAGCTCCAACCTACACATACCTGCCCGACGGGGACCCGGCAGTGCGACATGCGGGACGGCGCTGATGGGCGCCCGGCGGCCATCTTGGATTTAAGGTGAAGTGCTGGGAAACTCGCTCCTGCTGAGCTATTGGATGGGATTAAGATCCCTGGGTCAATATTCTGCAGTACCTGAGTGAAGGGGAAAGATACACATAAGGCTAGGACACTCAGGCCTCTGTGCAATATAAAACCTATCAGAGTGTCCCCCCCACTCATCCGTCCATCCATCCATCCACCTATACATCCATCCGGGTGTCTGCATCAACCGGTTTCCTGCCCACTGGCCCGGGATCCCGCAATTGGACCCCCATCAGGCCGTATTGGATGTACTGCCATTGTGAAGTGGCGTATGGGTCCCTAGCCATATACACGCCTGCCTGATGTCACCCTAAGATCACGTGGGGGCTTCTGCACGGCGACGACCCTCATGATTTAAAGTGCCGAGGATATGTGAAAGTGTAATTCTAAACCGCTTTGTTTAAAGACCGATCTCATGGTGAGAGGGATAAAGAAAAAAAAGGCCAAGACCAAGCCGGACGCGATCCCATCTCCCGCGAATCGACACTCGTCAGACCTACGTCAGTTCTTAACTTCTCCAACCTCAACCCCCGCTGCTTCATCTACTGTCCCGACCTCCACAACTCTACGCGACCCGGTGGACGACATGGCATCCCCTGGGACTCCGTTGCCCCCACAGACCCTCTCTCTGTCTGCGGAGATAATGGACGACATGGCATCCCCTGGGACTCCGTTGCCCCCACAGACCCTCTCTCTGTCTGCGGAGATAAGTGAGATATTGTCTCACGTAAGGACACTTCCCACGAAACAAGATTTCTCGGCCTTGGAGACTCGCTTACTTTCCACCATCACTCAGGAAGTGACAGCGCTCCGACATGATATGTCCCAAATCGCGACTCGAGTTGATATCCTTGAACGCCATGAATCGTCTACTGTGGACTCTCTGACTAAATTTCGGGAAGTGCTATTTCACCAACGGGACGATATCTCCTTTCTAAAATCACGAATTGAGGATATGGATAATCGCGGCCGGCGAAACAATATTAGAGTCAGAGGTCTACCTGAGAGTGTCCAGCAGGCGGACCTGATAGCCGCCTTATCTAAGATATTCGGAGAACTTATTGACCTGGATCCGAACAAGGACATTATATTCGATAGAGCCCACAGAGCCCTCTGTCCTCGGGGCTTACCCTCTGACAGGCCACGAGATGTGATTTGCAGGCTCCATTATTATGTCCAGAAAGAAGAAATAATGAGGTCGGCCCGTCAGCTGAACAACATCGACTTTCAAGGCGACAAGATTCAGATATTTCCTGACCTTGCCTGGTTGACCTTACAACAACGTCGAGCCTTGAAACCTCTTACAGACTCTCTCAGGAAACTCGAGTTGAAATACAGATGGGGCTTCCCTTTCTCCCTCCAGGTTTCTCAAGGTGGCAAAATCGCAAGTCTCTCTAGACCTTCGGATTTACAGGCCTTCTTCACGATCTTGGGAATCCCTCCGGTTCCGGTACCAGACTGGGACGCCTTTCACCACCTGCCGGACTTGCCTGTTGTGCTCCCTCCAGACGACGCGTGGCAGCAAGTTCGTTCCCCACGGATGCGGGGAGCCACTCCGGGTCCACGTCCTTCAAAGCCTCCCTGAGTGAGAAACCTCGTCCCGAGTGGATGTGAATTTACTCGCTACCTATGTTATACACTGCGTTTTTTCTGTCTTAAATAAGTGCTATGCGTTGCTCACACGTGAGATCGGTTTTTATAATTGAGTAATAGTGTACAGATGCCATGGTTTCCTGAAGCCTGGTTTGATAGTTTAATGGATTATCTGTAAGCTCTTATATAAGCATGTATACTTTTATATTGTTATATTTTTTCTCTTGTTTCACTTGTGCCTTGTTCACACCTCGGTGATACCACACATTTATCTTGATACTATCTTGAGAGTGGTCGCTGTCCTGAGCCCCCCGCAGGACCCCACTATGCTGCATCCCCTGTTTTTCTGGACTGGGAGTCGGCAGGATTCCGCTCCTGTCCTTTTTGCAGCAGTCCTTTTTGTAGTAGTACCATTTCTGTTTACTGTCAAAGTACCTTTCGGCGTGATCTCTCACGCTGCATCTTTTTCTATTCTTTTCCTCACTTCCCCTTTTTCCCTATCTCCTCCTCTTACTGCTCATCCCTTACCTCCCCCTGAGTCTGCCGTAGGAAAGACTAATGTGAAGCGACTAGATTTATCTGATAATGGGGGTGAATGATCTACACGTAACTACCCTTAACGTTAAAGGGCTGAATGTCCCTGAAAAAAGGTCTAAACTTCTCAAATGGCTTAGAGATGAGAAAATTGACGTTGCTTTCATTCAGGAAACACACTTCAAGATGGGACACGTGCCGTCCCTAAAATGTCACTATTATCCACATCTTTTCCTGTCTAATAACTCTGCTGGTAAGACACTAGGCGTGGCTATATTATTAGCTCGCCATCTGCCTGTCCTCAATGTTACCTCCCACAGAATAGCTGAGGGCAGGAGGTTGCTGGTGAAATGCGACATACATGGCCAACGTTTCTCTTTCTTGAACATATACGCTCCTAACGCTAAACAACCTTCCTTTATATCCTCAGTTCTAGATGATGCGGAACCTCTTTTAGAAGGGGTGGTCGTGATGGGAGGTGATCTAAATTGGGCCCTAGACCCCCGTCAGGACAATTCTAAAAAGATTTCCTGCAGGCCAGAGAAGGAGCATAGGGGAATGAGACGCGCCCTGCTCGACCACCAGCTGATTGATACATGGAGACTGACACATCCTACTGAGGTAGATTATTCCTTTTTCTCGCACCCACATCAGACATATTCCAGAATTGATTATTTATTTCTGAGCCACCGGCATTTACACCTTCTCTCTGATGCCTCTATAGGACAGATTGTGTGGTCAGATCATGCCCCAGTTAACCTCACTCTGCGCTTGCCCCCCAATACACATCGCCAGTGGTCCTGGCGTTTCAACGACACCTTCCTGCAGGACGCAGACTGTAGGTCCCAAATCGACAAAGCTTTAGATTCTTACATTTGCACCAACGACTTAGATGACATTTCCAAAGTCTCAGTTTGGGAAGCTCACAAATGCGTCATTAGGGGGGTTTGTGTTCAAATAGGATCCTTCCGTAAGAAGCAGAGAGAGAAACTTCGGGATGATTTACTGTCTAAGATACAATCTCTCGAGCTTCTACACAAAAAATCCCAAACCCCACAACATTATGCCGACCTCGAAACTGCTAGGGCAGATCTGAATAAATTACTTTCGGATAGAGTCAAGTTTTCTTATCGGAAGTGCCGTAGCAGATACTATCAATGGGGCAATAAGCCTGGGAAATTACTAGCCAAAGCACTTAGAGAACAACGTGCTCTTACTTTTATTCATACAATCAAAAATAGTCACGGCCAATCCCAACACCAGACACCCCACATAGCTAGGGCCTTTAGGACATATTATTCCACTCTGTATAACCTCTCTGGCCCGACCGGGAGAATTGACAGGTTGTCCCATCAAACAGCCATAGCTGACTACTTACGGACCTTAGATTTCCCCACGCTAACCGCAGATGAAGTAGAAGATCTAGATGCCCCGTTCTCTACTGAGGAGGTTCAGAAAGCCATTGAATCCTCTCCCAATGGCAAGAGTCCCGGTCCTGATGGATATACTATTGCCTATTACAAAGCTTTTAAAGAGAAATTAATCCCTATACTTACGAGAGCCTTTAACACCATATCAGAACAATCACATTTCTCCCCACAATCTCTCGAAGCCCATATTGCAGTTCTACACAAAGAAGGTAAAGACCCCAGTCTCTGCTCCAGTTACCAGCCAATCTCACTATTAAATATAGACATAAAACTTTTCGCCAAACTGATTGCAAACCGCCTTAAACTATTATTACCTGGTCTGATACATGGAGATCAAGCTGGATTTGTTTTAGGCAGAGAAGCTAGGGATAATACCTCTAAAGTGCTCAACATGATTCACTATGCCGGCCAGCTTTCATCCCCATCAATCCTACTGTCGACCGATGCCGAAAAAGCATTTGACAGAGTGGACTGGGACTTTATGACTGGTATACTGAGGCATCTGGGACTTGGTAACGCCTGTCTTCACAGAATCCTATCCCTCTATGCCTCCCCGTCCGCCAAAATTAGGATTAATGGCTCCCTTTCTGATTCCTTTCCAATTTCCAATGGTACGCGACAGGGCTGCCCATTATCCCCATTGCTCTTTGTCCTTTGCATGGAAACATTAGCCCGAAGCATTAGGGCTAATCCGAGTATTTCGGGATTGTTGGTAAAGGGGACCGAATACAAACTGGCTTTATATGCGGACGATCTACTTGTTATAATCACAAATCCGGTCACCTCTTTGCCAAACTTGATGGCAGAATTTGAGAAGTTTGGAGCCCTCTCTAACTTCAAAATAAATTATTCCAAATCTGTTGCTATGAATTTAACTACCCCTCCTGCTATAGTAGAAAACCTGAAACATGCCTTCCCTTTCACCTGGCATGAGCATAAATTAAAATATTTGGGGGTGTTGCTGACCAACGACCTATCCAAATTGTTCTCCCTAAATTTTAACCCCTTATTGGCTAGGCTTTGCATAGACTTCCAGAAATGGAAGAAACGAAGATTGTCCTGGTTCGGTAGAATTAACGTGGTCAAAATGAATGCCCTCCCCAGGATACTATTCTTTCTCCAGTCCCTTCCGATACACATCCCCTTGCTTTGGCTCCGAGACGTCCAGAGTCTTATTCGCGCGTTTGTATGGGGTTGTAAGACACCCAGATTTAAACACGACATTTTGTTTAGGAGAAAACATCAAGGGGGGCAACAACTTCCACATATTCCTAACTACTACCACGCGGTACACCTGAATAGGATTTTGGAATGGACACGGGCCAAAGACCGCAAACAATGGGTCCTACTGGAGGAGGGATGTCTCCCACATTACATTGAAATTGCACCTTGGCTTCCTACCCTCCCGAAGGTCTCGCACCCCACGGTCTCCCCCACGCTCAAACTATGGGCCACGCAGAGATCCCAGAGCCATATATCCTCAAAATGGTCCCCCCTAACCTTCCTTCTCTATAACTCCGAGTTTGCCCCGGGCTTTCAAGGGACTGCTTTTGCTTCATGGGCGGAAGCTGGGATTTTTAGAGTCGGTCAGCTGGTGAGTTCGGGTAGGGTGCCCTCTTTTTCAGATGTTCAATCTTCTTGGAACCTACATAGTGCTGAGTTCTGGAGGTTCCTGCAGGCTCATCATTTCATATCATCTTCTAAGAACCTCTCTGACATAACTAGGGATCTCACCGGATTTGAAAGATTATGCACCTCTCCCAGCTCTCCCACACATACTATCTCACAAATCTATACGATTATCATGGAAAACTTTTTCCCACAACCTCCTACCTTTCTGGCTTCCTGGGAGAAGGAATTATCGGGGCTACCCACGCAGATTAACTGGGATACCGTATTTAAGAACGCCCAGGCGAGTTCTCTAAGCCTATCGACATTAGAGACCCTCTATAAGCTTATATATAGGTGGTATAGGACTCCTAGTGTTCTCAATAAAATGTTTCCCTCTCTCTCGAACCTGTGCTGGAGATGCAAAATCGCCCTAGGGAGTTTTATACATATTTGGTGGGATTGCCCTCTTATAACTCCTTTTTGGGCAGAGGTATTTAAATGCACCGAACAGATAGTGGGAGATGAGATTCCGAAAGACCCAGGTTTTTGGCTCCTCAATCACACCCCCGTAGGAACACACTCCTACAAACATTCTCTGTTGAGACACCTTAGCAATGCAGCTAAAGCGGTGGTTCCAATCCTTTGGAGATCCACCTCTCCACCCTCGATTAAATTATGGTTCACAAAGGTTGATTATTTCTTAGATATGGAAGAACTAGTTTCCTTCTCATCTGGGAAAACAGTGAATTTTATAGCCATCTGGTTTCCCTGGTACGATTTTAAGGACACACCGTTGTATCGGTCCTACATGGCGACATAACCCCCCCTTACAATCAAAAACATACTCATATTTATACCCATATTCATATCCATGCACATATTTCGACAACGATGTTTCTATAACATGGCTTAGACCCATAATTGGTAGAGAACACCCCTCCGCCCTCCAAATGGTCTGCACGTATTGCGCAGACTCTTACACTTGACTCTTCCCACCCTAATTTTCCCTCGCTTCTCCCCTCTCCTTCTTCTCTTCTCCTTCTTTCTCTTCTTTCCCATTTTTCTAAGCTGTTTTGTTAAAATGTTCCTCCTTTATAAGTTTTAATGTTGTCAGTAAAGCAGACAAATTATTTTTCTACTAGGGGTGATCTATATATAGTGTACTGACATATATATGTTATGTGATATTTTTGTTCCCCCTCCCTTCTTTTCTCTTTTTTGAAAAGTATTGCTGTAATGTTTTGCCTGCTGATGTAACCAATAAAAACAGTTTACACAAAAAAAACCCCATAAGACGACTAGAAGAAGAGACAAATTGAGCAGACATTTGAAGAGAAACACATGATAACATGGTAAGTGATGTGCATATATTTTGTATGTGTGGCAGGTGTTACTAAGAATGTAGGTTGCAGAGCCAGGATGCATTTTGAATTGGGCATTAGTAACAAAGCATGGTTGTCTTTAGCTACATACCTGTGAGTAGGCGGCAAGACCATTTCAACTTTGTACATACATTAAAAAATAGTGCATACTTACCTCTATTCCGGGTGGTCTGGCAGGTCCTCCTCTGCAGCTAGAGTAGGGCATGGCCTCTCTCTCTCTATAAGTGGAAAACATTGGGAAAAAAACAGCTTCAGACCATTTCTAAATTGCCCCGTGTTTACAGCCAAAGATTTGTCACAAAGCCAACGCCCACCAACATGCACTTAGGAAGCTGAGAGATATGATGAAAAAGTAACAGATTAGTCTCCCTAGAAAAAAATATTTAATAATCTTCTTGCACTTACAGTACTTCATTTGCTCTCCCTTCCAGCACCAAACATGCTGAATACTAAAGCTGGATACACACTGTAAGAAATTCTGTCCAATCTTTGTGGTTGGAATGAATATCTGGTAATTTATAGGAACAAATGAGAATTGACCATTTGCTCCTAAATAATGGAAAACAGACAGATTGATTAAATGAATTTATCAGAATGACCATTTTTGTCCATTTTCCAGCTTTTGGGAGCAAATGGTCGATCGTCATCTACTCCCATACATTACCAGTCTTTCAGTCTAACCAGAAAGCTATAATACTATAATATGTGTGTATCCAGTTTAAGAAATTCAGGTAACACAGAAAATGTCCATAACTGTGATACTTAAAAAGATGTTCCCTTAACCACTTAAGTGGTGACTTTTCAATGTAATAACACACCCTGGTGACGTGGGAGTGGGGAGGCAGGGGGAAAGTGCAGGGGGAGTGAGTGACGGGCAGGGTAAGGTTATCGTCTGGCGATCACCCGTGGGCATCGCCAGCGCTGATCACCATAAGCCATTATACAGCTAATAGGAGTCCGGAGGGTGGGCTTAACGCCATAATGGAGTATGCTGATTCCCAGGCACCATGCACACTGCACGGCTGTCCCCAAGGGAATTAGCAGGAAGTATGCACGGAAATCTTTAAGGGTGGTTAGTGCTGTCAGTCGGAATATTTCCGTGCATATCACCGAAGGGGTTAATAGGACCCTCACACACCTATGTGTCCCATGCTACACAGCATCTTACTGAACATCAGGAATCTACAGATGCATAAGTCGGTCTGCATTTTGTTGAGAAGGGTGTGCCACCAGAACAAGAAAGTCTACATGCCCCAACAGCAGCCTAACCTGGTGGCCCAAGCATGACTTGTTGCTGATTAGGCTGCAGATATCCAGGAGCCAGTAGATGCCCACATTTATTTGTTTAGAGTGTTTTACCACTCCAACTCCTGGCGCAAATAATTGTGAATAAATTAATTATACATCAGCTGCATACACTGAGGGTTGGCAAATTCCCCCCAAAAAATAGAAACAAGAAAATATAAAAATGTGTATTGCGCTTGATGTATAAATGTTTGTATTTAAGTTATCAAAAGTATATACACAGGTGTCTGCTTGTACCAAATTCAGCACACATGGAACTTGCTAATATATTTAAATAAAAATAAATGTATTAACCCATAGATATTAACTACTAAAACCAATATATGAGCTCAGGCACACTGATAGAACGTTCAAAATTCATTGCCACTTTGTAGTTGAAATAGAGACAATGTAGCTTGTGTAATACCACACAGACCCGTCTGGTCTATTGAATAAATAAACAGATTGCAACAGTTGCTACAGCCTTTGATGAAAAATTGTAACTCCAGTCCTCTATGCTACTGGCGTCCCAGTGCAGAGGAATGCTGCTGGTTATAATTACCCGACCTGCGGGAGTGTTCAGTCTTGCAGCACAAGAGTCACGGAGGTGTCTTCACAGCGTCCGCCGCCGGCACTATCACGGTGCAGATGTCACTGTCCTGGCGGGCGGATACGGACGCTCCGGAGGTTTGCTAACCTGGCGTACCGGTGTAGGAGCTCCACAGGCTGGTCCAAAGTTAACCGCTAAGTGCGGATTCAGCAGTCGGCAATCTGTCAGTGTGCAAAACTGAGCGAGGGGATGACGTCATCCCCTCGCTCAGTTTTGCACACTGACAGATTGCCGACTGCTGAATCCGCACTTAGCGGTTAACTTTGGACCAGCCTGTGGAGCTCCTACACCGGTACGCCAGGTTAGCAAACCTCCGGAGCGTCCGTATCCGCCCGCCAGGACAGTGACATCTGCACCGTGATAGTGCCGGCGGCGGACGCTGTGAAGACACCTCCGTGACTCTTGTGCTGCAAGACTGAACACTCCCGCAGGTCGGGTAATTATAACCAGCAGCATTCCTCTGCACTGGGACGCCAGTAGCATAGAGGACTGGAGTTACAATTTTTCATCAAAGGCTGTAGCAACTGTTGCAATCTGTTTATTTATTCAATAGACCAGACGGGTCTGTGTGGTATTACACAAGCTACATTGTCTCTATTTCAACTACAAAGTGGCAATGAATTTTGAACGTTCTATCAGTGTGCCTGAGCTCATATATTGGTTTTAGTAGTTAATGTCTATGGGTTAATACATTTATTTTTATTTAAATATATTAGCAAGTTCCATGTGTGCTGAATTTGGTACAAGCAGACACCTGTGTATATACTTTTGATAACTTAAATACAAACATTTATACATCAAGCGCAATACACATTTTTATATTTTCTAGTAGATGCCCACATGCCTGATATATATAGCATCCTCTCAGCACACTGAAAATAGAATAACAAACCCATTAGAACACATTGACATTGGCCTAGTCCAATTAACGTGCAATAAATCCACTAACGTGTGCGATCAGAGAACTGTACTACAATATAGCCTCATCTACTAGCAATTGAAACATACTCTTATCTCATTTACCTTCCCTGCCTACTTCAACAGGGACAAGTCAAACCAGCAATCTAGATACAGTGCACCAACCACTCCAACCTGCAAAAGAAAAAGTAGTTCCCAGTTACAGTATATGTAATAGCCATTACTGCTCTACATCATTAACAAGCACATTAAATTGCTAATGCAGTCTTAATGCATTTTTTACTTTCACATATTTGTAGCATAATCTAGTTGTCTGGTGTCTACATACAGGTAACATAGTTTAACATTGCTTAATTTTACTTTATATTAAGAAACAACATCAGTGTGCCATCCAATAAGGTTGTTTTACCATGGCTCATTAGAGATGATTATGCAAATGCTTATTATGCCTATCAGGTAAAGGGCGTTACAGGTTTAGCCCACATACCATCGCGACTACTGGGAAATACTGTTCATATAGCAAATAAACAATGTGAGGGTGGACATAGAGTATAAATATACATAAAGATGAGATGGATGATATAGCACATGAATGTGCATATGAGGTGAGGAGAGACAGCACATACAGCACATGTATGTACATACAGCTGAGAGGGGGTATAACACTTTCATATACCTACAGATTATGAGGGGGCATACTTATCAGGGTGGGTTATACCACATGAATAGATATACAGATGAGGAGAAGCTTACACAAGAATAGATACAATTATGAGATATGGTGAGCACATTGTTTGCCATAGAACAGAGGGGACTAGAGGCCACCACAGGTAATGGGGGGGGAGCAGAATAAGAATCACTCAGATGAGGGGGTGGTGAACAAAACATCAAAAACAGATGATGTGGTAGCATAATGCAGACTAGAATATATATAATCAGAATATATACTACTCTCAAAATAAATGGGGTGGGGGTAGGTAAAGGTGCTGCTGTTTTCTAGCAGAAGCAGCAGGAATGTCATCTTAACATGTAAAAATATCAGGGTGTCATCACGTTTGAAAATAGCTCTTTGGCTGTGATATTCCAGTGGTTTAAATCTATGGGTTTATAAGCTGCCCAAGAACACTGAAAAAAAGTAAACTTAATGTTCCCAAATTGTTGCTTGTTAAATGTATCCCCCGATGTTAATCTGTTGAGAGTAATATCATCCATAAACACAGGTAAACATGGATATGTCTGAAAAATGATATTACAAAGAGAGGGGTGGGAGAATGCCAATATACTGTAACTTTATTAGTGCTAGACAGGTGTTTAAGCAATTTAGTAAGCCGACACTGACACTGGGGATTGCCCATCTGCCTCGCTCTCACCAGTGTCAGTGGCGCCGGGCGGCTCTCAGTGAGGCGGCTGCTGCTGCACAGGATGTATCACACAGGGAGGCAGGGGAGAAGAAGCCAGTTGGTGGTGAGGTATGTGTTAGGGCTTATTTAAGAAAATGTCTTTTTCTAAAATCAATAACAGCCCTGACAAACAGCAGCTACACCGACGCCGGGACAAATCCGATATATTTTGCCCGGTCCTGACAGTGTCAATCCGACTTTTTTAAAAGTCAGATTGACATGGTCGGAAACGGGGCTAAAACCTGTCGGGTTTGCCTTGCTTCCGACAGTACACACGGCTCAACGGCTGATGCCACCAATCCGTGAGTATTACTACAGTCTTCCGACAGGTCAGATTTCCCGACTTGTCGGACAAAAACTGCCGGTAATAGGTCGGAACCCCTTCCGACCTCAATCAGTCGGAAGCTGCCATCTTTCCGACAAGACGGCAGCTTCCGACTCTTATTGAATCTGGGGGAGTTCAAGGGAAATCGCATAGTCAAAGTCGGGCATAGCGTATGTACACACCTTAAGTCATATTTTTATGCAGCAACAGAGGATAGCTCAGCATATGCTTACTTAGCCTCACCAGTAAGATAGGGGGCAAGCTTTTCAGCCCAAGCATCCACTGGCCACTTTAAGTGCTGTGCCACCATTTCAAACATTAACAAATATGCCTCTGGGTCATTTGAAGCAGACATTTTCTTTAAATGCCCTTCAGCAGTTGTAGTGCCCATTGTTTGAGTCACTAATTGTAACATCTGCTCTTCTGTCTGTTGATGGGAGGCTATCAAATTTACTAAAGTATGAAAAACGTCCTCCATGTTTATAGCAGACAGGGTATACACAGATTTTGGTGTTTTCAAATAAGGAGCCTGTTTGCACACAAAAACAAAACACTGGGATGTTTTTTTTCTCTCCAGCAATGCATCGGTTAAACATAACACAGAAAAAAAACTTTTTTTTTCTTCAGCAGTGCAGTGCTTCTCAATATGTGTGCTCTGCTATGGTGACTTATCAGGTGCATTTAATTACATAGCAGACAAACTTATCTTTTGAATAGCAGACAGTATTTGAACTAATAAAAAAAGCAAAATTAGCTACTGTTTCTCTTCACAGTGGCAAGTTATCACAATACACCTCAGATTATTTAGTGCTTTAATATAACTACAGTTATTTAGGTACGCCAACCATTTCTCATGTAATCGGTATGTTTATGCACAAAACTAGTTTGATCCAGCACCAGTGTCTAAGAGCTCAGTAAATGTATACTTAAATATCCAATGGTTCCATCTGCTCTTTATTTTAGTTTAATATCTGATATTATATCAGACATATACATTTTCAATTTTTCAGGTGCTACCCTGATGCATACTTGCCTACCTGACCCTCTCCATGAGGGAGAAAATGCTCTGTTCCTGGACGTACCTGGTAATGTAGGATTGCCATCACCTGTGGTGAAACACCTTTCTTATCAATTAACTAGCTCACCACAGGTGATGGCAATCATACATTACCAGGAAAGTCCAGGAACAGAGCATTTTCTCCCTCATGGAGAGGGTCAGGTAGGCAAGTATTCCCTGATGTTAAATTTTCCATTTTTCAGGTGCTACCCTGATGTTTCAAGTCTGAGACCAGTAATTATATAAAGAGAGAAGAAAAGCTAGAGAAACAGATTTTCTGGATGCACACTGGAACCAAATAAATTATTAAAAAATTACTTCTCTTTAATGGTATGCACCACTCAAAAAGAGTGGTGAAATATTAAAATATATGCCCTTAAATTTCACTGTGATAAATTGCACCAGCCAATCTGCTTCTAACTGTCATTTTTCAAACCCAGACTGTGACATGGAAGTTAGGGGCTGATTGGCTGGTGCAATTTATCACTCACAGTGAAATGTATCACTCATTGATAAATAAAGGCAATAGTGTGATAAGAAAACAAAGTGAAAATAAAACTATTAGAAATCTCTGATTATTGTTGTCTACTGTGAACCTTTATTTTATTGTTATAAAGGATAAATTGCCTATAGAGTCTGTGTGTGCTTCTTTTTCAGTCACAGTATCCCACACGTTTAACCTCTCAGGTTGTAACACAATGGGGGTCAGTCCGAGTTGATCGTAGCTGTGCTAAATTTAGCACAGCTACGATCAGGCACTCAGACATGCAAGGGGATGCCCAGCACAGGGCTAGTCCGCCTCGCATGTCAGTGCCGCCCCCACCCCTTCCCGCAGAAATGCAAAAGCATCGCACAGCGGTGATGCTTTTGCATTTCAGGAGTACCTCCCGGCCAGCGCAGCTCCTGCGGCTGGCCAGGAGAACCTCTTCGCTGCCCGGGTCGCAGCGGCTGCGTGTGATGTCACGCAGCTGCCGCGGCCCCCCCAACGGTCCAGCCACGCCTGCGTTGGCCAGACCGCGCCCCCTAAATGGCGGCTTAACGCCGCCGTCCAGTCCCCTCCTGCCCAGCGACCGCCTCTGCCTGTCAATCAGGCAGAGGTGATCGCTACGGTACAACAGCCATCGGCTGTCCAGCATGCGCCGGCGCACGCGCAGATCCGACCCGATCGCTGCACTGCGATAAACTGCAGCGATCGATCAGGTCGGAATGACCCCAATATCCGTTATATTTAACACTGTGTTTTCAGTGTAATATTGATAATTGTAATATTGATTTTATTATGCAGCAGGAGTATGTTACGGTTACAATGTCCTACCTATTTGTTCTCCCAAATTGCAACAAAATATCTAATATTATGACACTTTATTTTCAGTGTAGCTTTTATTATGTAGCTATGGAGCAGGATTATGTGGTTTTCCCTTTTATCAATGATGTTTCTGATATAGGACTTTATTTATAGGTTCTCACGCCTTAGGATTTATTCCCCCCTTCCTAGGTGTTTCAAAATCCTTTATTTAGTATAGGGTACACCTTTCACTTTTCTCATATGTGTCCCTTGGTATAGTATTATTTTTTTTTAATAATTATGGGGTTTGGCGTGATTAGCTATTAATTTTTCAATCTATATTGGGCTACTCACACATTCTCCACTATTAGTATCACATTATAAACCAGGAACATACTATTGGTTTATCTCCCCTATCTTTTGCGGCACACATGGTTTAATTTCTGATTGTTATTATCTGTCTCCCAATATAGGTGGTCATTCCGAGTTGTTCGCTCGCTAGCTGCTTTTAGCAGCATTGCACACGCTAGGCCACCACCCTCTGGGAGTGTATCTTAGCTTAGCAAAATAGCAAACGAAAGATTAGCAGAACTGCTACTAAATAATTTGCTGCAGTTTCTGAGTAGCTCCAGACCTACTCCTAAACTGCGATCCCCTCAGTCCGTTCAGTTTCTGGTTTGACATCACAAACACGCCCTGCGTTCGGCCAGCCACTCCTGCGTTTTTACCTGGCACGCCTGCATTTTTTAGCACACTCCCTGAAAACGGCCAGTTTACGCCCAGAAACACCCACTTCCTGTCAATCACACTACGATCACTCGAGCGATGAAAAAACGTTGCTCGGCCTTGTGTAAATCTACAAAGTTTTGTGTGAAAGTACTTAGCGCATGCGCGCTGCGTACTATGCACATGCGCATTTTTGTCATTTTTTTACTTAATCGCTGCACTGCGAAAATCGGCAGCGAGCGAACAACTCGGAATGACCACCATAGTCAGCAGCACACGCTGCCTGGCTGCATATCTTGCTCACACGCTGCCAGCTGTCTGTAGCCTGCCTGGCGTGTGTGAGAGCTATTGCCGCGAGACCTGGGCTCCCCCTCCCTACAAGAACAGCCGCCGCTGGCAGTGGAGGTGATCGGGGGTAGCGCCCTTTGTTGCAGACATGGGTATTGTGTAGGTTATATACAGAAGTTATTTACACACTTATATTGGTTCACAGTACATTATACCCTATTCAGAAAGCAGCCCATGATCGTTTCACGATAGGCTACCTCAGGGCTCTAACCCAAGCCACTACTTCCGATCCTTAATATCCCCTATGCTTTTTCCTAATTGGTTCAGGGACCTGTCAATCAATTATCCCTTTCCTTGGCTTCGGATATGTTGTCCTTTTTTCCCTTTGTATAGGTACCATTTTCTTATATTAATATAATCCATAATCCGTATCTCAGTTGTCTACTCGTCATTCCCATACTGTTTCCTGCAAGGGCATGTTAAACAATATACCACTCCTACTGTTTTAGTTGATGTAATTGTATATTTTTCTTTGTCTGCCATAGCGGTCCACAATTTCTTTCGTCTGTTATATGTACTTACAGGTACTACATGCTCCACAAGTTTGCCTTTAAATCCTTGGCCACGCAGGAGGCGTCTGGATTTTGCGTGGCGACCCAGCAGCACAAACTTGTCCCCATATGGGCCACCATATGTAAAATGGGTACTGGAAATAAGAACTTGTGAGGCAGGTCTTCCAGTTAAAACACAGTGTCTTTACTGGCATCAGACACTATGCAAAGCTTACTCAGGTCAAAAAGGTACATAAAATGAACAAACAAACCTAAAAAGTCCTAGCACTCCCTGTGCTCAATAGTTAGTCCACTGCAGTGACTTGCAGTCACACATGCCATGCTCATCTGGCATGGCCAATGTCCACAGTCCCTGGCACTACAAACTGTTTCCTACTCACTGGCGTCTAACAGGCATCAGCGCCATTTGCATTGGGTGAATTAGACTTTTAAACTTATCTCCTGCCTCTGACTTCCTGCTGTCTCGGTGTGAGCTGGAAAATATCGACTTCTGTTTCTCCAGTTGCAGCTGTGCAATCCTGGAAGCCTACAGTTATAAATTTCCACTGCAGGTGCAGAATGCGCAGGTCTTGTTTTCTTTTCCCTTTGAGGGAGCAGACCCCACCAGAATGCGGGCAGTTTTGGTGAGACACAACCCCCCTCCCTGCAGCCTAACCTCCCTTCCCTGCAGCCTAACTCTCCTCGGGGGTGCCTAATCCTAACCGCCCCTCCATGCAGCCTAATCCTCCCCTAGGGTTCCTAGCACCCCCCCCCCCCCTCCCACCCCGGCAGCCTAACACTCCCTTCCCTACAGCCTAAATCTACCGCTACCCCTCACGGCTTACCAGTGAGGACTCCCAGCAGAGGTTGATCGGGATTCCAGCAGTCAGGATCCTGGCGCCGGCATTTCAAACCATGTGTCTGGATCCCAAATGCTGGTATCCTGAACAGATCTCCTTATATTATGTATCAAGCATCAGGGAATTTAATGAGCAAGTGTTCATGACCTGAGATAGACCTTTGACCATGGTGCTTACAGGTCCTTCTCCTAAGCCTTTTATGTACAACAAACAGACATTCAAAGATGAGTTTGGAAATAGTCGATATTATCTGTGGATTGTGGTAAGAGAACAAACAGACTCAAAAGAAATACATTTAGCCATGCCTCAGTTCTGGAAGAAAGCGAGAGAGGGGGAGAGAGAGAGAGAGAGAGAGAGAGAGAGAGAGAGAGAGAGAGAAAATCTTAAATCTCAAAATCCAGATGGCCTGTTTGGATGATATATAAGACAAATTATATAGTAACATTTATTGCTATCAGTCAAATGAATTTACATGGAGCCCAGGAGTTTACATCCTGTGATCTTTTACAAAAAGGGAGAGAAATTCAATTCAAACAACCTTGAAATATAACTGGCCAGAGTAATCCAATAGGACCATCCAGCCTTACCTACTGTTAAAGAAGAAAGGAAGAGAGAGGTGCAGAAGAGAGAGAGAGAGAGAGAGAGAGAGAGAGAGAGAGAGAGAGAGAGTGGGGGAGAGTGTAGGAAAGGAAAAGATTGTCAGGAGAGAATTCTGTTAAACTATAGAAGAGTTATAGTAAAATAAAACTATTATGCAGCAACATACTGTATTAATGGAAAGACGCCCGCCTGTAGAGCACTGATTATAGAAGATACAAGTGTGAAATATTGAGGTGGAGTCAGAAAATGTAAGTGCTCCAATTGCCCTGTAGATTTGCAATTTTGGGGTAAAAACAACTGAAAAATGTGCATGAAGCACAGTTGTAACTATAAAATTGGCAAAATAAAAACAAAGACTCTTAGATATATATAGTAATCGTCAGCAGGTGGCAGTGTTTCTTAAAATTTGTAGAAAAATAACAAGTGATGTAAAGTAAAATGCAATCAGTGTAAATTTAAAATAGGAATGCCGCACTGTTAATCTCAATCAGGCCACAGGCCTGTATGTCAGCCTGTCCATTACCACCTAAAATGAGGCTGAAGAGGCTGCCTATTCAGAGTGCCAATTAATCAGCCTGCCACACACCATTTAATAAACATGGTCCCAGTCAACCAGGGCACCCCAGGATTATGGATTAATGCAGAGGTGGGGAACTTTTTTTTTTACCAAGGGCCATTTGGATATTTATAAAATCCTTTGGGGGCCATACAAAAATTATCAACTTAAGAATGAGCCTGCCCCCAGTAGATATGCCCCCAGTCAGTAGATATGCCCCCAGTCAGTAGTTATGCCCCCAGTAGATATACCCCCAGTCAGTTGTTATGCCCCAGTAGATATGCCCCAGTCACTTGTTATGCCCTATTAGATATGCCCCATCAGATATGTCCCCCAGTCGTTGTTATGCCCCATTAGATATGCCCCCTAGTAGCGACGCTTACACACACACATTAAAAGGGAAAAAAAACACAATACTCACCAGCCCCGCTCCTGCTTCCGGACCGTTGCCCTCCGCCTGGCTGCTCGCTCCTCAGAACTATGGGAGAGAAGTCATGACATCTCTCCCATAACACCGCACAGCAGCACACGCAGCAGCTCAGCTGCTACTGAGGGTAAGAAGCCAGGCGCCCACTAGTAACAAAATCTCAGCGGGCGCCTGGCTAGGTGAGCCTGGCCGGATCAAGTGGCTCTGCAGGCCTTATACAGCCCTCGGGCCTGAGGTTCCCCACCCCTGGATTAATGGGTCGACATAGATTAGGTCGACAGTCAATAGGGCGACCACTATTGTTCAACAGTGACATGGTCAACATAGGGATCAGATCGACACATGAAAATGGTCAACGCTAGACAGGTCACCACATAAAAAGGTTGACATGACATTTATAAGCTTTTTTGGTGATGTTTTTTGAGTAACATGCACAAGAACCCCAATTAGTGCACCGCGTCCCCTTGCAAAGTGCCTCGCTCCACTACTGCTGCACTCGGCACAGGTTACTATTTCCAATCGTAGTCCACATGGATGGTACCTTTTAATGTAACAACCATTTTAACATATCAACCGTTTGTCGACCAATAGTGGTCGACCTGATCCATGTCGACCTACCATCTAGATACCGCACCCCAGTGGGTCAGAGATAAAATAGAGTGATGGCGTCAAAGCAGTTCACAGTGGCAGAAATCTAGAGTGTACTCTGAAAGATCATGTAGCATGAAGTGATGCTCCCATAGTAATGAGGAAGGGCATTTTCCACAAGTTCTATCAGTGTACTCAAAAGACTAAGGTCACCATCCCCTAGAAAAAGAAACTGTTCACAGAACCAGTAGTTAGGGCAGATGACCATGAAGTCAAGGTCATACTGTTTACCACCTTTCAATTTTCAAATTAGCAGATAATGGGCATGACAAGGGGCATGTTCACAATCTGAAGAGGGTAACAACCATTTTATTTCTCAGATTTCAGGCCCACACATAGTGGTGGACCCGGGGAATTAGCATTCAGGGCAATCGTTCCCTGTAAAACATACACGCTTGTCCTTCCTCCTTGTTCTTCTCAGCCAGCTCTGCCTCTCTGGTCAGCTGAAACCAGGGCCGGTGCTAGGGCCTCCCTGCAAACTATAAAATTGCCCCCCCCCCCCACATTCCTTTGGTGCGCGCCGGGAAAAGGGGTGTGGTCTCACAAGTAAGGGGCATGGCCACACAATAGTACCCCCATTTAAAATTACGCCACAATGTAGCACAATCTTATTCATCTTATACGTAATGCCCCACCCGTAGTAGCAGCGTCCTTATCAGTGGCGTGCGGTGAGGTCAGTGGCTGGTGAGGCACTGCAGCTGTAATGTCTACCGAGTCTACCGATGACCCCTACCGCTGTCGAGCCAATGCCGGCTAGGTTATGGCTAAAACCAAGTTGAAGAAAAGACCTCTGACATCACCATGGGGAAGAGCAAGGTCAGAACATGGTACCCGAAATGTATGCTCACCACATTTCGGGCATGGTAGCAAGCGGAGGTTACTAAAGTTGGTAGCGTGGATAGTGAAAGAACTATCCCACCAGCCTAGCTCCTCCCCCTGACGTCAGAGGTCCTTTAGCCCACTTGTTTCTAGCATCTACCATGCCTGCTACCGCCACTGTCCCTGCGTGGGCCAAGGGGGCCCAGATGGAGATGGCACACGGACTCCCTCCTTGCTAAATACACATGTAGTGTGTGTGTGTGTGTGTGTGTGTGTGTGTGTGTGTGTGTGTGTAAAAAAAACAACTCACATTACCCCACACAGTATGAGCCAAATTCACATTACCCCACACAGTATGAACCGAACATCACATTACGCCACACAGTATGAGCCACATTCACATTACACCACGCAGTATCAGGCGAACATCACATTACGCCACGCAGTATGAGATGAACATCACATTACGCCACACAGTATGAGCCGAACATCACATTACGCCACGCAGTATGAGCTGAACATCACATTACCCCACGCAGTATGAGGCGAATATCACATTACGCCACGCAGTATGAGCCGAACATTACATTACCCCACACAGTATGAGCCGAACATCACATTACCCCACGCAGTATGAGCCGAACATCACATTACCCCACACAGTATGAGACGAACATCACATTACCCCACGCAGTATGAGCTGAACATCACATTACCCCACACAGTATGAGCCGATCACATTACCCCACGCAGTATGAGCCGATCACATTACCCCACACAGTATGAGCCAAACATCACATTACCCAACGCAGTATGAGCCGAACATCACATTACCCCACACAGTATGAGCCGAACATCATATTACGCCAGGCAGTATGAGCCGAACATCACATTACCCCACACAGTATGAGCCGAACATCACATTACCCCACGCAGTATGAGGCGAACATCACATTACGCCACGCAGTATGAGGAGAACATCACATTACCCCACCCAATATTATTTACCAGCCCACTCCCCTTAAGATAACACTAATATCAAACCCCTAGATAATATTAATATATACCCCAACTCCATATACAGTATAAAAAAAAATTAAAAACATCCCCCCACAGATACTTAGCTCTCATTGTGGGAGGTTGCAGACTATGTATATTCCCTGCTTCACGGAGCTGGCTGGGGAGGAATCACATCTTCCAGACAGCCACACTGAACAGGAAGGGAGCGTGGTATTCGGCGTGAGGGGGCGGGGCCTCAGGAGGGGAGGATGCAGGGACATATTGCTGCACTAGATTGGTAGCAGGTTCCGGGGGGAGGGAGCAGCCATGCAGATAGGGTAGGGGGGAGCAGGCATCGGCCACTGCTGCTGCCTGTACTGCAGCAGACATGTCAGACTGTGTGACATGTCTGCATTCTCAGCCACACAGCAGCTGAAAGGGGAGAAGGGGGGGCAGCGGCCGCAGCTTACAACGTTCATCGAATCCTCGCCTGCTCAGTAAGATAAGGGGGAAGGGGGGGGGGGAATATGATCCCCCACTGGCCAATCGCATCTGCATGTGAGAGCGAGGGGCGTGCTTTCATATGAGCTGAAAGCACGCCCCTTCCAAAGCGGCACCTCTGTTAGGTGCCGCTTTTGCTGCTTTTTTTTAACAGGCTTTCCTTGCCCAACCCTTGGCCCCGCCCCCCACTTCCATCCCCTTAACACTGACAGTGGGAGGCACCGAGAGCGGTGCCTCCATAACACATTTAAAACAGTTTCACAGGGGAAATTTTTTTTAAGTAATTTCAAGGCAAAGTCAGATACTTATGGCACAGAATTTGTGTCATAAGTATCTTCTTAGTAGTATTATTTGAATTATTAATGACAGGGGAGGCACTGTCTCCCCTGCCTGCACGTCCCTGGTCCTTATATGTAATGTTCCCCAGTAGTAGTAGCATCCTTATACATAATGCCTCCCCAGTAGTAGTAGCATCCTTATACATAATGCACCCACAGTAGCAGTAGCGTCCTTATACGTAGTGCACCTCCAATAGTAGACGCATCCTTATACGTAATACCACCAGTAGTAGTAGCGTCCTTATACGTAGTGCACCCCCTGTAGAAGCGTCCTTATACGTAATTCCCCCCTAGTAGTCGTAGCATCCTTATACGTAATGCCCCCCCAGTAGTAGTAGCGCCCTTATACGTAGTGCACCCCTAGTAGTAGCAGCGTCCTTTTACGTAATTCCCCCCTAGTAGTAGTACCGTTCTTATAAGTAATGCTCCCCCAGTAGTAGTACCGTCCTTATACATAATGCCCCCCCCAGTAGTTGCATCCTTATACGTAATTCCCTCCCCCCAGTAGTAGTAGCATTGTTATACGTAATGCCCCCCCAGTAATAGTAGCGTCCTTATACATAATGCCCCCAAGTAGTAGTATCGTCCTTATACGTAATGCCCCCCCAGTAGTAGTATCGTCCTTATACGTAGTGCACCCCAGTAGTAGAAGCGTCCTTATACGTAATTCCCCCCAATAGTAGTATCGTCCTTATACATAATGCCCCCACCAGTAGTAGTAGCGTCCTTACACGTAATGGCCCCCTCAGTAGTAGCGTCGTTACACGTAATGCACCCCCTGTAGTAGCGTCCTTATACGTAATGCCCCCCCCCAGTAGTAGTAGCGTCCTTACATGTAATGCCCCGCTCCCAGTAGTAGCGTCGTTATATGTAACGCCCCCCCAGTAGTAGCGTCCATAAAGCACGCGCACACAGACATACCTCACACACACACACACACACCATATACACACACACACACACACACACACACACACACACACACACACACACATTTCTCTCTCACCCTCCACTTGCCTAAGCCAGTCTCCCTCTGTTCAGCAGCCTGGTCCGTGTAGCTCCGCCTCCTTCTGTCCCATTTAGCCTCACCCCCTTCTGTCCCTTGTAGCTCCGCCCCCTTCTGTCCCGTAAACAGCGCTATCACACAGGTGAGGGGAGGGAGGAGGCTTTTCATGCTGCAGGCGCTGCTGCAACCCCGCTGCCAGTGCCTGTCATACAGTGACAGACACAGCAGCTGGTAGCAGCAGCAGCAAGGGGGACAGGACGGCGCCGCAGGGAAGGGATGCAGAGCAGGGGAAGCGCCTATTCTTCCCAGCGCCTCCCTGCACTCCATCCCTTCGCTGAGCGGGTAGCGCCGGGCCTGGCTGCAACTTACCTCTCCTCCTCGAGGTGGAGCTCTCAGCTGACTGAGCATAACAGCTCGGCTCCGGGGAGCAGATGGTTGTTAAAATACTGGGGAAAAATTATGTAGGAGTACCCCGTATTTTTTAAACCAGCACCGAGCTCCACTAGTCAAGGAGATAATGCCACAGCTGAGGACACATTTATACTGATCCCTGCGGCCGTGGAATTACCTCCCCACTCCAACTAGTCAGTCCTGCCAGGGTTACCTAGGGGAGTGGGGACACCCCCCCAGTAAAGGGGTCCCCCCCTCTAGACACCACCTTAGGAAGAAATTCCTGACGAGTTCTGAGCTCAGCTCTGTCCTCATGGAAAATTAAGTAGGGGCTCTTGTGAGACAACGCCCCTAGCTCCAACTCACGTCATGCTGAAGCCAAGGCCAACAGTGTGACGGTCTTTCACGTAAGGTACTTTACGTCTACCTCCTGTAACGGTTCAAACCAGTCCGATTGGAGGAACTGAGGCACCAAATTGAGAACCCAAGGTGCCGTGGGAGGCACAAAGGGAGGTTGGATGTGCAGAACACCTTTCAAGAATGTCTGGACCTCAGGGAGAGAAGCCAATTGTTCCTGAAAGAAAATAGACAAGGCCGAAATCTAGACTTTAATGGAGCCTAGATGTAGGCCCACATCCACTCCTGACTGCAGAAAAAGCAGGAAATGTCCCAAATGAAATTCCACCACAGAATATTGTCTGCTCTCACACCAAGAGACATACTTCTTCCATATACGGTGGTAATGTTTAGAAGTTACCCACTTCCTGGCTTGGATCATAGTCGGGATCCCTCTCCTGGCTAGAATCAGCTGTTCAACTTCCATGCCTTTAAACATAGCCGCGGTAAGTCTTGATAGACGAACGGGCTCTGAGGCAGAAGATCCTCGCGAAGAGGTAGAGGCCACGGATCTTCGATTAGTATCTCAAGAAGACCCGCGTACCAGGCCCTTCGAGGCCAGTCAAGAGCAATGAGGATTGCTTGAACCTTTTCCCTTTTTATTCTTTTTAGAATTCTTGGGATCAGAGGAAGTGGAGGAAACATGTACACCAGATGGTAGACCCACGGAGTTGTCAGAGCGTCCACTGCCACTGCTGTGGATCTCTCGACCTGGAACAATACCGCTTGAGCTTCTAGTTGAGAAAAAAGGCCATCATGTCGATCTGTGGATATCCCCACCGACATCTCAACCACTGGAACACCTCCGGGTGAAGGCCCCACTCCCCAGGGTGCAGGTCGTGTCTGCTGAGGAAGTCTGCTTCCCAGTTGTCTACTCCTGGAATGAAGACTGCCGACAACGCCATGGCGTATTTTTCCGCCCAGAGGAGAATTCTTGACACCTCTGACATTGCTGCTCTGCTTTTCGTTCCACCCTGTCGGTTTATGTACGTTACCGCCGTCACATTGTCCGACTGGACTTGAATGGCCTGATTCTGAAGTAGAGATGAGGCCTGCAGAAGGGCGTTGTACATAGCCCTGAGTTCCAGGATGTTTATTGGAAGGACAACTTCCTGACTTCACCATCTTTCTTGAAACTGCACCCCCTGGGTGACTGCTCCCCAACCTCTGAGGCTTGCGTCTGTGGTTAGCAGAATCCAATTCTGAATCCCGAACCTCCGACCCTCGTCAAGGTTAGAAGTCTGTAGCCACCACAGAAGGGAGATCCTGGCTCTTGGCGACAGACGGATCCTCTGGTGCATGTGAAGATGCGATACGGACCATTTGTCCAATAGACCTAGCTGGAATGGCCTTGCATGAAACCTTCCATAAGGAAGCACCTTATAAGAGTACACCATATTCCCCAGAAGATGGATGCACAGATGCACCGAGAACGGGGTTGGCTTCAGGACAGCCCAAACCATCGACTGGATAACCATAGCCTTTCCAAGGGAAGGAACACTCTCTGAGACTCTGTGACCAGTATCATTCTCAGGAAAGGAAGCCTCTGTGTCGGTTCCAGGTGACATTTTGGTAGGTTCATAATCCACCCGTGATCCAGGAGTAGTTTGGTTGAGAGGCCAATGCTGTCCAACAACCGCTCCCTAGACGGTGCCTTTATCAGAAGATCGTCCAGGTACGGAATTATGTTCACTCCCGGTTTGCAGAGTAGAAGCATCATCTCTGCCATCACTTTGGAGAACACTCTTGGTGTCGTGGAGAAACCAAATGGCAGGGCCTGGTACTGGTAGTGACAGTCCTGCAGTGTAAACCGTAGATAAGCCTGATGAGGTGGCCAGATCGGAATGTGAAGGTACATATCCTTGATATCCAGAGACACTAGGAATTCTCCCTCCTACAGACCTGAGATCACCACTCTCAGAGACTCCATCTTGAATTTGAACACCCGTAAGTACAGGTTCAACGACTTGAGGGTCAGAATCGGCCTCACCGAACCATCTGGTTTCGGGACTACAAACGAGTTGGAATAGTACCCCTTGTTTTGCAGATGAGGTGGAACTGGGACAATGACCTGGGTCCGTACCAGTTTTTGAATGGCGTCCTGTAAAGTTATACTTGCCTCTTTTTAAACTGGTAAGCCTGATTTGAAGAATCTGTGAGGTGGGAGCTCCTGGAACTCCAGTCTGTAGCCCTTGGAAATACAATATATGACCCAGGGATCCTGGCATGATGTTGTTCAGATGTGACTGAAGAATTTTAGCCGGGCTCCCAACTGCCAGTCTTCCAGGCATCTCGGTCCACCTCATGCTGAAGATTTTGAGGAAGCAGAGCTTGAGCCCTGTTCCTGTGAACCAGCAGTTGTTGGTTTGCGTGGTTTACCTCTAGTGCCTCTGGTGGCGGTAGAAGAACCTCTGGGCTTGCCCCTAAACTTGGCAGTCCGAAAGGACTGTAAATTGGGTCCTGAGTAGCAGAGCCGGATTACGAGCATGGGGGGCCCAGGGCACTTAAGACAGAGGGGCCCCTATTCAAGGGAAGGGTGTGTGTGTGTGTGTGTGTGTGTGTGGGGGGGGGGGGTCACATACCAGCCACAGCACGATCACACTGCGCTCCTGTCCCCGCCAACCGCACAGACAGCTGAGCGACGGCTCAGCTCTCCAATCATGTATGAGTGAAGCAGCCTGCCGCTCAGCCATTGAGGCAGACTACTTCAGTCATACATTATTGGACAGCTGAGCCATCGCTCAGCTGTCCTGTCTGTACGGCTGCAGTGTGGACGAGAGCGCAGCACCACAGATCGGATCGGAAGAGAGATCCGATCTGTGGTGTGACAGGGGACGTATCCCCGCCCCCCCCCCCCCATAATCCAGCTCTGCTGAGTAGGTATTCCTAGCTGGGGGAGCTGCAGTAGGAAGGTATGTGGACTTACCCACAGTAGCTTTGGAGATCCACTTGTCTAGTTCATGTCCAAATAAGGCCTCGCCTGTGAAAGGTAGGCCTTTCACGCCTTTCCTAAAGTCCGCATCCGCAGTCCACTGACATAGCCATAGACCTCTGCATGCAGACACTGCCATAGCTGTAGTGCGTGCATTAAGCAAGCCTATTTCTTTTATGGCTTCCACCATAAAGTTCGCAGAGTCCTGTATATGTTGCAGGAGCAAAACAATCTCCCCTTGAGGTAAGGTATCTAACCCCTCAATTAGGTTACCTGACCATTTAGCAATGGCACGCGTAATCCACCTGCATGCTATAGTGCGTCTCTGGGCCACCCCCACAGCTCTATATAAAGATTTGAGCATAGTCTCAATTTTGTGGTCAGCCGCGTCTTTCAGGGAGGCTGCACCCGAGACAGGCAATACAATTTTCCATGAGAGCCTGGATACAAAATGCATCCAGTATTGGTGAATTTTCCCTTTTTTTTCCCCTATCCTCAGAAGGAAAGGATGATAACAACCATTTAGAGATTTGAAATTTCCTATCAGGATTAACCCATGGTTCTTCAAACAGGGTATTTAATTCCTTTGACACAGGAAAAGTGGCTGAGGATTACTTTTTTAGATTAAAATAAGATTCCTCACTCTCCTCTGTCACCTTCTCAGGGATATTCAGAACTTCTCTGATAGCTTCTTTAAGAGCCTCTATTCCCTGCGACAGAGTACCCTCCCCCACCTCTGAGTCCACCTCACCCTACTCCATATCTGACCCTTCATCATCCGAGTCAGACTGCAGGATATGGGCCAAAATGCGTTTTTGCGGACAAATGACAGGGGACTGAGAGGCTGGTTTGGGTACTGAGTCTCTTTTCATAAACTCAGTCATAGATTGTCTTAAGTATTGCGTCTCTTTCTCATTCCGAGATAACTTAGTAGAGAATGTGGAAATCATTCCCTTAATGGAGTCCAGCCATGCTGGTTCTGCCCCACTATTCTGGGAATGGACACTACATTAAGCACACACTAGTGAACCCCCTGGGGAAGAGGAACACTGTGCCTTACATGAAACACACTATTTGCCTGACATACTGTAACAGCGACAGCACACACACACAGGAAAAGGTTAAATTGCACAATTAACCTACAAAGAGCCCTCCCAGGGAGACACAGAGGATGTATGGAACCAGCACACAGCGCCCTTAACGCTAATGCCAAGCTCAGCCGGGTCGCAGACTAAGTACCTAGATTAGGTACTTAGTACACTAGTCTCTATTCATAAACTCATACACAGTCTGTCTTAAGTATTGTGTCTCTTTCTCATTGCTGGATAATTTTGTAGAAATATTGGAGATAATTCCTTTAATGGAATTAACCCAATCCGGTTCAGCCCCGCTATTCTGGGAAGGTGCACTGGCATGAGTACCCAGTCGTGAACCCCCTGGTGAAGAGGAACAATCCACTGTACAAGATACACACTCTTTGACATAATATAAATGTGACAGCACACACACAGGAAAAGGTTAAGCACAATTAACCCACAAACAGCCTTCAAAGAGACACAGAGTTATTTGGAGCCAGTCCCCCACCGCGCCCTTATCGCTAATGCCAAACTTAGCTGGGTCGCAGACTAAGTACCCTGATAGGGGACTTAGTACACTAATAATCGCTCCCTTCCTGCTATGATGCCCTGGTACCGCTGAGGTAATCTGGAGTCTTTCCGGAGGAGCTGCGCGTTCCTGTCAGTCAGCGTCTGTGTCAGCTGCAGAGGGAAAATGGCGCTGGTGATCTGCTAAATCTGCTCATAGTGAAGCTCCACCCCTTCAATGACGTGCTGTCTTCCCGCTCTTTTTTATACTGGCTGTATGTGTCTTGTGCATAAAATGGAGACAGACTCCTTTTATGGCTATGTTGCCAGTCAGGGTACTGTGTCCGCTGTTCAGCGTCTGGGCAGTACACAGCGGGAGACACAATCTGCCCCGATTAGAAGCCGTGCGTCTCCATATCCTCATGCCGCCATAATGGCCGGCAACCCGCTAACCGGGACGCCGGCTTAGTACTCTTCATTCTTCTGGCTCTGTTAGGGGTGGCGCCGTGCTGCAGGAATGTACACTCACCATGGTGGGGCTTGCGAATAGTTCCCTCAGGAGCTAGTGTCCTGTCAGCGGGGAACGGGACCATTAACCCTGAGAAAGGTTGGGACATTCTCCCCCCTAAGTCCCGCGAAGCAGGCAGGCTGGTTCCATCCAGTCCTGCCTGAAAATAATAAACACAGAAAATAAATGCAGAAAACTCTTCAGGAGCTTCCAAGAGATGTGACTGGCTCCTCCGGGCACATTTTCTATCCTGAGTCTGCTAGGATGGGCATAGAAGGAGGAGCCAGCGCACACTATCAATTTCTTAAAGTGCCCATGGCTCCTAGTGGACCCGTCTATACCACATGGAACTAAATGGATTCCCAGTATTCCCTAGGATGTAAGAGAAAATCCAATCGTGTTGGACGGCCAAAGCTCCTTGTTGTTAAGTACACCAACTCCTATTTATCTGAAACAGAACAAAAACAAGGGCACCTCCTCGTGCAGCAACGTATAATACAGCACCACAAGTGTATAACAGGGATATAAGTGGACCCGTACCAGGTGTACAACATATATATGCTTATCTCATATCTTTATGGAAAACTTCACAAGGTCACTAGCAGGCAGTATTTTTCTCACAAACTTTTAATGGAATCCAGAAAGCATAAAAAAATTAAAAAAACATAGTGTAAAATAATTTACAGGCTTTGAGCTTCATACATTTGTGAATACCCGTACATTAGAGAAGAATTAAAATCTGGTCTTACCCATAGGAGTGAATGAAGACACTGAGGGGGAAACCACAAAGCCATTTGGGGCTGACACTTGTGGTAATATTTATTTTGCTGTGGAACTACAGGTACCAGTGGGCCCTTTAATGCCTTGCATGCTGGTACTTGTTCTCCAAGTACCAGCATGCGGGAGAGGCTTGCTGGGACCTGTAGTTGCACAGCAAAAGACAGTATTTATTCTACTTTTTAGTCTTAATGGCTATCAACCCACCATCCACAGCCCGCCGATGGTGGGGACAGCCCTGGGCTTCATCCCTGGCTCTTAGGAGCCTGGAGGGGGCATTATTGGGGGCTCCCCACTCCCCTAGGTACCCCTGGTGGGACCCAAGGGCCTGGGAACACCTACTCCGCCCCTCCGGTATTTAAACAACACTTTTACACAGAGAAGCATGCACGGATCTCATTGATCTGTGCATGTTTCTCCAAACATGCCAGCCAGAAGCAGATCTATTTGAAAGCTCTATTTGTGTACGAATTCCATCCTTTTCCTGCAGTGCTTGGCTATTGTTGGCAGTGATTGAGAATACGAATCCTTAGTAAATTCCCATGTTCTATGAGGTGTATGCGAAAATCCAACCATGGGGTATATTTACTAAGCTCCCGATTTTGAGTTTTTTCTTCAAAGTGTCATCTCGGGAATTTACTAAACTCAAATCTCGGCAGTGATGAGGGCATTCATATTTTTTTTTTGAAGGCAAAGAAAAAAAATACGAATGAATACACCATCGGTCAAACACACCTGTTATTTTATACAACTCGGTAATTTACTAAAAATTCGTATTTACAATCACTGCCGGCAATAGCCAAACACTGCCGTGAAAAAGTAGAAATCGTAAAAAAAAAGCAGTTTTCAAATAGACCTGCTTTTTTTACCGTATTCTGATAGGCATGCACGGATCAGTGAGATCCATGCATGTTTCTCAGTGGGAAGGGGTGTGAAAGAGTTAAAAATCAGAAAAACATTTTGCGTGGGGTCCCCCCCCCTCCTAAGCATAACCAGCCTCGGGCTCTTTGAGCCGGTCCTGGTTGTAAAAATACGGGGGGGGAAATGACTGGGGTTCCCCCATATTTAAACAACCAGCACCGGGCTCTGCGCCTGGTCCTGGTGCAAAAAATACGGGGGACAAAAAACGTAGGGGTCCCCTGTATTTTTAACACCAGCACCGGGCTCTACTAGTCAGAGAGATAATGCCACAGCCGGGGGACACTTTTATATTGGTCCCTGCGGCCCTGGCATTAAATCCCCTACTAGTCACCCCTGTCTGGGGTACCCTAAAGGAGTGGGGACCCCTTAAATCAAGGAGTCCCCCTCCCTACAGCCACCCAAGGACCAGGGGTGAAGCCCGAGGCTGTCCCCCCCCATCCGTGGGCGGTTGATGGGAGGCTGATAGCCTTTTGTGTAAAAAAAGAATATTGTTTTTTTGTAGCAGAACTACAATTCCCAGCAAGCCTCCCCCGCAAGCTGGTACTTGGAGAACCACAAGTACCAGCATGCATGGAAAAAAACGGGCCTGCTGGTACCTGTAGTTCTACTACAAAAAAATACCCAAATAAAGACAAAACACACACACCGTGAAAGTAAAATTTTATTAAACATACATGCACACTTACATGCATACATACTTACCTATGTTGGCACAAAGCACTCGCTCCTCTTCTCCAAAATTTTACTTTCACGGTGTGTGTGTTGTTTTTATTTGGGTATTTTTTTTGTAGTAGAACTACAGGTACCAGCGGGCCCGTTTTCCCCCACGCATGCTGTTACTTGTGGTTCTCCAAGTACCAGCTTGCGGGGGAGGCTTGCTGGGACTTGTAGTTCTGCTACAAAAAAACAATATTCTTTTTTTTACACAAAGAGCCCGAGGCTGGTTATGCTTAGGAGGGGGGACCCCACGCAATTTTTTGGGGGGATTTTTAATTCTTTCTTCACTTCTCTGAATATACACAATGAAGCCATGCACGGATCTCACAGATCTGGCCAGGATTCATTGTGTTAAGTCCAGTAGTGTTTTACTAATCACTCCCGTAAAACACCGCCAGACATTACGAATGACATCGGCATTGGAAAAAATGAAAATGCAGAATACGACAGCTTAGTAAATGAGTCGTAACAAAAACAAAAAGTTGCAAATTCACACTACCGATGTTATTCGTGTTTAATCTCCCTCCAAATCCCGACAATTACGAATCTTAGTAAATATACCCCCATGTTTGGATGATGGTCTATTGATTCGTATTTGTGTGGATGGCTGTGTATCACAATACGAATTGTTAGAACTGTGCTGTGAATGGTGTTTAGTAAATTACAGAGCAGAGGCATAACAAGGGTTTTTGGCGCCCAGGGCAAGACGAAAAACGGCACCCCCCTCCCTCCAAAATTTTTTTATATAAAAGCTTATATAGAAGAAATCTTACATATATACATAAACTAGGACAGGTATAGAGGAGGAGGGCTGTGCTGGGCATTAGGAACATGAAGCAGAGAGAGGCAAAAGGGACAAGAGGAAAGGATAGTGCCTGTACTACTATAAATATAACACAAAGCATAGGACAGAAATTGGGGGAGGGGGGCTGTGCAGGGCAATATCTGAAGGTAGTAAAGGTAGCCTCAGTCTGTATACATATAACTGATATCAAGAGTGGTAGAGCTGTGTGGAGCAAGAGGGGCAGATGCAGTGCCTGTAAACATATAGCAAAGAGAGGAGTGGAGGGAGAAAGAGGGAGGGAGGGACAGAGGGAAGGAAGAAGGAGGAGGCGGAGAAGAAAGAGAAGGAGAAAGAGAGGAAAGAGGAGAGAAGGAGAAGAGAAAGAGGGGGGAAGATAAGGAGAGAGGGATGGAGGAGGAGGAGGGGGAGAAAAAAAAAGAGAGGGAAGGAGAAGGAGAAGAAGTGAGTAGGAGAGAGGATGGGAGGAGAAGAAGTCATGAGAAAGAGAAAGGGAGAGAGGAGAAAAAGAGAGGAGGAGAGGAAGAGGGGAGAGGAGAAGAGAGAGAGGGATGGAGAAGAAGAAAAGGAAAAAGAGGGAGTGAGGAGGAGAAGAAAGAACACTAGCACCTTCAGAAATTGGCACACACCAAAAACGTTTGTGGCCAGTTAAAGCACCAATGTGTGCCAATAAGGTTCAATGTTGCCCTGTATTATGAACTCTATGCCACACTGTGGGCAGTTAAAACACCAGTGTGCACCAGTAAAGTGTTACTACTGCCCCTGTATTAGAAACTCTGGGCTGCACTGCGAGCAGTTTCAGTACCATTGTGCTCTCGGGCGGTCCTTTGTGAAATGTCACACAAATCAACATGGGGGGGGGGGGTTATAGCAAATCCAAAACCTGCAAGATCCAACACTGGGAAGATTATATTTTGCCTTGTTTTGAAATCTGAGCCTGGTGGGAAAACCCTAGCAACGGCCTGGATTTACTGAGAATCTGTAAGTTTTCACAGGTTTGGTCTTCAGAAAGCTGAACCCGCACATCTCTGCTCTATTGTATACTACGCTCCTTTAGGCGAAACTATATTACATCACTGTCTTACATCCCCTTTTGATGTTGCACTTCTTCACTACACAACATCAATGCACTACATGCCCTTCTAAATGCTGCACTACATTTCCCCTATGTTGCACTACATCCCTCTATACACATCACTACACCCCCTATATGATGCACTACAGTTCAATACTTCCCCTATATACTGCACTACATCACAACAGTGCACTACATCCCCCACAATAATAATAGTAGAGTATACCCACACTTCAACAACTCCTTACCATGAGGAAGATCTATCTGTCAGCTTCTCTTGCCTCTATGGAGTTCGACAGTAGAAGAGCATGTCAAAGTAGAGGTGAAGGAAAGCCCATGTCTGGTCCTCAGGATGGGAGAAAGTAGTGCAGAGGTTGGCAGGGTAGAGGGGAAGGTGGGTGTGGGTCTGGTCCTGTCAATAGGAGGATGTCACAACTGAGGGCCTGAGCTGACAGGAGGCAGCCTCAGTTGTGTCACGATCCGGGTATCTGGACGCCATTTCTTACCTATCAGATGCCTCCTAAGGCTGGCTCAGCGCTCCAGGACCGGATCCCATCTGTTATCCTGATGTGCACATTCCCGCATCCTCTCCTGTCTCTCTGGACGCAGTCACAGTAACGCCTTATACATCTGGCATGGCGTCTCCCGCGGCCTCCGCCGCCGTCCCTGAGCTTCTGCATTCAGAGTGGCGATTACGTCAGCCGCGGCCTCCGCTGTGTCCGCGTGGTCGGATGTGCATCTGTCAGCCTGGCGTCTCCTGTCTCCGGTGGCCGGCGCCGCCATTACTGTTTTCCAGACCACATGGATTACAATCCAAACTTCCCTCCAAGTGTCTGCATGGGCGCAGCCATCTTGGATTCTGTCAGCTGATCATTCCTACCAATCCGTTGTCAGTATTATTAATTTGCATAATTGCCTAGCCAATGCCTTCCTTGCTGCAGGTATAAATAGGTTGTGCCTGAGCAAGGAAGGCGTCAGTGCTTTGGTTGTCAAACCTAGTTCCAGTTTGTCTCTCTTCTGTGAATGTCTTCCAGGTTCCAGCTCCTGTCTCCAGACTTCTGCTATAGAGACCCGCACCAGCATTCCATCTGCGGTGTAGCCTGACTCTCCGATCCATTCTGGACTCACCTGTTTCCAGCTACAACATCACCTGCTTCCAGCTTAGCTTCCAGCAGTGTACAGCTTCTCTTAAAGGGCCGGTGTCCTTTCTGCAGTTTACCACTCTCCACCGGTATTATTATTTCTCCGCTCTCAAATTCTACATTTCATCTACATTGCATCGCTCTCAAGCTTTATTTATTATTTAACTGGTTCCAGCCAGTATCCACTCCGTGCCAACACCTGTCTGGTTCTAACCAGTACCCACAGCAGCATTTTATCTACAGCAGTCCAGCTTTCCCTGGAACACCAGCTGGTACGACCCTGGGCTTTCCTCATTGCTACAGTTGAGCCTGGTAAGGACTTTCCAACTTGCAGATAATAAGAACTGTCTCATACCACCAGAGCTCTGTGGCCCCTGCCACCCTGTAGTACCCAGGAACTGTATTATTATTTCTCTGCTGATTTTTATGTTACTTTTTACTGCTACTGTGATGCATGGAGTTTGTCATAAATAAATATCATTGACTTTTACTCAAGTTGTCGTGGTCACGCCTTCGGGCGGTTTCTCTTCATGTTACTTACATGTCCAGGGGTCTGATACAACCTCCCAGGTTCCGGTACATCTCAGCCCCTACAACTGAGGCTGCCTTCCGTCAGCTCAGGCCCTCAGTTGTGACAGTAAGCACTGACCTAATGAATCCAGCCGGAGACCAGGATCAAGCGGCCAGGCCGATGCAAGAACTGGCAGCCCGACTTGAACATCAGGAGGCTGCACAGGGCCACATCATCCGCTGTCTCCAGGATCTCTCTACTCGGCTGGATGGGATTCAGACAACTCTCCGTGGATCAGGCGCATCTGGGGCGTCAACCACAGTGACTCCAACTATAACCCCACCCACCTTACCCGTTTCTGCTCCACGTCTTCATCTTCCAACGCCAGCAAAATTTGACGGATCTCCAAGATTCTGCAGGGGATTTCTCAACCAGTGTGAGATTCAGTTTGAGCTACAACCTGGCAATTTTCCCAGTGACCGTACAAAAATTGCCTACATCATCTCACTTCTCAGTGGCTCAGCCCTTGACTGGGCATCACCGTTATGGGAGAGGTCCGACACCCTGCTATCTTCTTACACTGCATTCGTGTCAACATTCAGGCGCATCTTCGACGAGCCAGGCCGGGTAACTTCAGCTTCGTCTGAGATTCTCCGTTTACGCCAGGGATCACATACTGTAGGACAATATCTTATACAGTTCCAGATCCTGGCATCTGAACTGGCATGGAACGACGAGGCCCTGTATGCTGCATTCTGGCATGGTTTATCCGAGCGTATTAAAGATGAGTTAGCTACCAGAGACTTACCCTCCAAGTTAGATGAGCTAATCTCACTTTGTACAAAAGTTGACTTACGTTTCAGAGAGAGAGCAACTGAGCGTGGAAGATCATCTGCTCCAAAATCTTCTGCTCCTCCTCCTCGCCAACTGTCACCAACTAAAGATGAACCCATGCAAATTGGCCGTTCCCGTTTAACTCCTGCTGAGCGCCGAAGACGTCTCTCCGAGTCTCTCTGTCTTTATTGTGCAGCTCCGTCTCACACCATTAATGCCTGTCCCAAACGTCCGGGACTCCAAGTCCTAGCTCGTCAAGGAGAGGGCCGGCTAGGCGTAATGATCTCCTCTCCATCTCCTCAAGATTGTAATCTCCCAGTCTTGCTTCAAGTTGCTCAACGTTATCAGAACGTCATTGCCCTCCTGGATTCCGGAGCAGCTGGGAACTTTATTACCGAAGCCTATGTTAAACGGTGGTCCCTACCCACCGAGAGACTTCCTTCCTCCTTTTCCTTAACTGCCGTGGATGGCAGTAAAATTTTTGATACAGTTATTGCTCTAAGGACTCTACCAGTTCGTCTGAGAGTGGGAGTTCTTCATTCCGAACTTATTTCACTTTTAGTGATTCCAAGAGCCACACATCCTGTGGTCCTGGGCCTTCCATGGCTCCGTCTTCACAATCCAACAATTGATTGGACGACTACGCAAATCCTGGCATGGGGTCCCTCCTGTGCTGAGACATGTTTGTTTAAAGTGTTGCCTGTCTGTTCTTCCTCCTCCAGGTCGTCTGATGTTCCACCTCCTCCATATCAAGATTTCACGGATGTGTTCAGTAAAGCTTCTGCTGATATCCTTCCTCCTCATAGAGAATGGGACTGCCCGATTGATCTCGTTCCAGGGAAGGTTCCACCTCGAGGCCGAACTTATCCGTTGTCTCTGCCCGAGACGCATTCTATGGAGGAATACATTAAAGAGAACCTAGCAAAGGGGTTCATTCGACCTTCTTCTTCTCCAGCCGGCGCAGGCTTCTTTTTTGTAAAAAAGAAAGATGGTGGTCTGCGGCCGTGCATCGACTACAGAGGTTTGAACGACATTACCATTAAGAACCGCTATCCTTTACCCCTGATTACTGAGCTCTTTGACAGAGTTAGCGGAGCTACCATCTTTACAAAGCTGGACTTGAGAGGTGCATACAATCTCATCCGGATCCGTGAGGGTGACGAGTGGAAGACCGCATTTAACACCCGTGACGGTCATTATGAGTACCTCGTCATGCCCTTCGGATTGAGCAATGCTCCAGCTGTCTTCCAGCATTTCGTCAATGAGATCTTCAGAGACATTCTATACCGTCATGTCGTGGTCTATCTAGACGATATCCTCATTTTTGCCAACAATTTAGAGGAACATCGTTTTTGGGTAAAGGAGGTTCTGTCCCGTCTCCGTGTCAATCATCTCTATTGCAAATTAGAGAAATGCGTCTTTGAAGTCAAGTCCATTCCGTTTCTAGGGTACATTGTGTCCGGTTCCGGACTAGAGATGGATCCTGAGAAACTACAAGCAATCCAGAATTGGCCGGTACCCTTAACCCTCAAAGGGGTCCAGAGGTTCTTAGGGTTCGCCAATTATTACCGAAAGTTTATACGAGACTTTTCCACCATTGTGGCGCCTATTACTGCTTTCACCAAGAAGGGTGCTAACCCGTCCAAGTGGTCTGAAGAAGCCATGCAAGCTTTTCATCTTTTAAAACAGAGGTTCATCTCTGCGCCTGTCCTGAAACAGCCTGACATCGACTCTCCTTTCATCCTAGAGGTGGATGCCTCCTCCGTTGGAGTAGGAGCGGTGTTATCTCAGAGGGCTAAAGATGGCCATTTACATCCTTGCAGTTTCTTCTCACGGAAGTTCTCCCCAGCGGAGCGCAACTATGCCATTGGCGACCAGGAGTTGCTAGCCATCAAGCTCGCTCTAGAGGAGTGGAGATATCTGTTGGAGGGAGCTTCTCATTCAATCACCATCCTTACAGACCACAAGAACCTTCTATATCTGAAAGGCGCACAATGTCTCAACCCTCGTCAGGCCAGATGGGCACTTTTCTTTTCCAGGTTCGACTTTAAACTCCAGTTCTATCCGGGCTCTCAGAATCGCAAGGCCGATGCCCTTTCCCGCTCATGGGAGCAAGAAAATGAGTCAGAGTCTTCAGACAAGCATCCTATTATAAATCCGTTGGCATTCTCCACGGTAGGGATGGACTCTACGCCCCCATCAGGGAAAAGTTTTGTGAAGCCGACACTAAGGAAGAAGCTCATGCATTGGGCCCATGCTTCCCGCTTTGCCGGACATACAGGTATCCAAAAAACCCTGGAGTTTATCTCTAGGTCTTATTGGTGGCCAACTCTGAAAAAGGACGTTTTGGAGTTTATTGCATCTTGCCCAAAGTGTGCTCAACATAAAGTATCCCGCCAGTCGCCTGCGGGGCAACTGGTTCCACTATCTGTTCCCCGTCGACCATGGACCCATTTGTCGATGGATTTTATTACAGATTTGCCCATGTGCAACAAGTTTAATACCATCTGGGTGGTAGTTGACCGGTTCACCAAGATGGCACACTTCATTCCTCTCACCGGTCTTCCGTCAGCTTCCAAGTTTGCTCAAGTATTCATACAAGAGATCTTTCGACTCCACGGTCTTCCAGAAGAAATTATCTCAGATCGAGGAGTTCAATTCACAGCCAAATTCTGGCGAAGTTTATGTCAAGCCCTCCAAGTCAAGCTAAAGTTTTCCACGGCTTACCATCCTCAGACCAATGGTCAAACTGAGAGGGTGAATCAGGACTTGGAGTCCTTCCTCCGCATCTATGTGTCCTCCTCTCAAGATGACTGGGTTCAATTACTTCCCTGGGCCGAGTTCTGTCATAACAACCAGTATCATTCTTCATCTTCTTCAACACCATTCTTCACCAACTTTGGATTCCACCCTAAAGTCCCTGAGTTCCAACCGCTTCCAGCAACTTCTGTTCCCGCAGTGGATATCACCTTGCATCAGTTTGCCAATATCTGGAAGAGCGTACGATCAGCTCTGCTCAAGGCATCGTTCAGGTACAAGAAGTTTGCGGATAAGAAGCGTCGAGCAGTTCCTGCTCTCAAGGTGGGTGATCGGGTATGGTTATCCACGAAGAATTTGAGGTTAAGAGTTCCCAGTATGAAGTTTGCACCTCGCTACATCGGTCCTTTTAAAATTGATCAAGTCATCAATCCTGTTGCTTACAGACTCCAGTTGCCTCCCTTCTTAAAGATACCCAGGACATTCCATGTTTCCCTGTTGAAACCGCTAATCTTGAATCGGTTTCATTCCTCACTTCCTCCAACTCCGAAAGTCCAAACTCAACGAGGCGTTGAGTATGAAGTAGCCAAGATCCTGGACTCACGTCACCGTTACGGTCAACTTCAGTATCTTATTGACTGGAAGGGTTATGACCCTGAGGAACGTTCATGGACCAATGCTTCTGATGTCCATGCTCCTGCCTTGGTCCGGAGATTCCATTCCAAGTTTCCTCAAAAGCCAAAGAAGTGTCCTGGGGCCACTCCTAAAGGGGGGGGGGGGTGCTGTCACGATCCGGGTATCTGGACGCCATTTCTTACCTATCAGATGCCTCCTAAGGCTGGCTCAGCGCTCCAGGACCGGATCCCATCTGTTATCCTGATGTGCACATTCCCGCATCCTCTCCTGTCTCTCTGGACGCAGTCACAGTAACGCCTTATACATCTGGCATGGCGTCTCCCGCGGCCTCCGCCGCCGTCCCTGAGCTTCTGCATTCAGAGTGGCGATTACGTGAGCCGCGGCCTCCGCTGTGTCCGCGTGGTCGGATGTGCATCTGTCAGCCTGGCGTCTCCTGTCTCCGGTGGCCGGCGCCGCCATTACTGTTTTCCAGACCACATGGATTACAATCCAAACTTCCCTCCAAGTGTCTGCATGGGCGCAGCCATCTTGGATTCTGTCAGCTGATCATTCCTACCAATCCGTTGTCAGTATTATTAATTTGCATAATTGCCTAGCCAATGCCTTCCTTGCTGCAGGTATAAATAGGTTGTGCCTGAGCAAGGAAGGCGTCAGTGCTTTGGTTGTCAAACCTAGTTCCAGTTTGTCTCTCTTCTGTGAATGTCTTCCAGGTTCCAGCTCCTGTCTCCAGACTTCTGCTATAGAGACCCGCACCAGCATTCCATCTGCGGTGTAGCCTGACTCTCCGATCCATTCTGGACTCACCTGTTTCCAGCTACAACATCACCTGCTTCCAGCTTAGCTTCCAGCAGTGTACAGCTTCTCTTAAAGGGCCGGTGTCCTTTCTGCAGTTTACCACTCTCCACCGGTATTATTATTTCTCCGCTCTCAAATTCTACATTTCATCTACATTGCATCGCTCTCAAGCTTTATTTATTATTTAACTGGTTCCAGCCAGTATCCACTCCGTGCCAACACCTGTCTGGTTCTAACCAGTACCCACAGCAGCATTTTATCTACAGCAGTCCAGCTTTCCCTGGAACACCAGCTGGTACGACCCTGGGCTTTCCTCATTGCTACAGTTGAGCCTGGTAAGGACTTTCCAACTTGCAGATAATAAGAACTGTCTCATACCACCAGAGCTCTGTGGCCCCTGCCACCCTGTAGTACCCAGGAACTGTATTATTATTTCTCTGCTGATTTTTATGTTACTTTTTACTGCTACTGTGATGCATGGAGTTTGTCATAAATAAATATCATTGACTTTTACTCAAGTTGTCGTGGTCACGCCTTCGGGCGGTTTCTCTTCATGTTACTTACATGTCCAGGGGTCTGATACAACCTCCCAGGTTCCGGTACATCTCAGCCCCTACAACTGAGGCTGCCTTCCGTCAGCTCAGGCCCTCAGTTGTGACAAGTTGTAGGGGCTGAGGTGTAGTGAAACCTGGGAGGTTGTATCAGACCCCTGGACATGTAAGTTACACGTAGAGAGATTGCCCGAAGGCGTGACCACGACAACCAAGATAAAAGTCAATGATGTTTATTTGACAAACTCCATGCAACACAGCAGTAATAAAAGAGAAACGTAAAATCAGCAGTAATATAACACAGTTCCTGGGTACTACAGGATGGCAATGGCCACAGGGCTCTGGTAGTATGGGTACAGTTCTTATTGACCTCTAGATGGAAAGTCCTTACCAGGCCCGACTGTAGTAATGGAGATAGCCCAGGATCATACCAGCTGATGTTCCATGGGAAGCTGGGCTGCTGTAAATAAAGTGGCTGCTGTGGGTACTGGTTGAAACCAGACAGATGTAGACACGGAGTGGATACTGGATGGAACCAGCCAAATAATAAATGAAGCTTGAGAGCGATGAAATACTAGTACCGGTGGTAAATGGAAATCTGCAGAAATGGTACCGGCACTTTAAGAAGAGCTGATCTCTGCTGGAAGCTAAATGCTGGAAGCAGGTGAATCTGTAGCTGGAAACAGATGAGTCCCAGAGGACTGGAGAGTCAGGCTGCACCGCAGGTGGTAGACTGGAGCGGGTCTCTTTAGTGGAAGCTTGGAGACAGGAACTGGAACCTGGAAAACAACCACGGGAGAGAGACAGACTGGAACTAGGTTTGACAACCAAAGCACTGACGCCTTCCTTGCTCAGGCACAGAATACTTATGCCTGCAGCAAGGAAGGGATTGGCTAGGCAATTATGCAGATTTCAGTGGAGCAACGGATTGGTGGAAATTGAGCAGGTGACAGAATCCAACATGGCTGCGCCCATGTAAAGTTGGTTTGGTAATCCATGTGGAAACTTAGCAGCAATGGCGGCGCCGGCCACAGCAGACAGGAGACGCCAGACTGATGACTGCACACTAGAACCACGTGGACGACAGCGGAGGCCGCGGCTGACATGAGGCGCCACTCTGATATCCTGTATACTGAAACACAGGAACGGCGGCGGAGGCCGCGGAGGACGGGAGACGCCATTCAGGAAGTAAACATGGCTCCGCTGTGACAGCGTCTCAGGGTGACAGGAGAGGGAAGCAGAATGTGGACATCAGTATCACAGATGAAATCCGGCCCTGGAACGCTGAGCCAGCCTCAAGAGACATCTGAAAGGCAAGTAATGGCGTCCAGATACCCGGATCGTGACAGCACCCCCCCCTTTAGGAGTGGCCCCAGGACACTTCGGCTTCTGAGGAAACTTGGGGTGGAAATTCCGGACCAAGGCAGGAGCATGGACATCTGAAGCATTGGTCCAAGAGCGTTCCTCAGGACCATAGCCCTTCCAGTCAATAAGATACTGTAATTGACCGTAACGGTGACGTGAGTCCAGAATCTTGGCAACTTCATACTCAACTCCCCGTTGAGTTTGGACTTTCGGAGCCGGAGGAAGTGTAGAATGAAACCGATTCAGGATCAGCGGTTTCAACAGGGAAACATGGAATGTCCTGGGTATTTTCAAGAAGGGAGGTAACTGGAGTCTGTAAGCAACAGGATTGATGACTTCAATTTTGAAAGGACAGATGTAACGAGGTGCAAACTTCATGCTGGGAACTCTTAACCTCAAATTCTTCGTGGACAACCACACACGATCACCCACCTTGAGAGCAGGAACTGCTCTACGCTTCTTATCAGCAAACTTCTTGTACCTGAACGATGCTTTAAGCAGAGCCGCTCGTACATTCTTCCAGTTGTTTGCAAACTGTCGCAAGGTGATATCTACTGCTGGAACAGAAGTTGCTGGAAGCGGTTGGAATTCTGGAACTTTAGGGTGGAATCCATAGTTAGTGAAGAATGGTGTTGAAGAAGATGAGGAATGATATTGGTTGTCATGACAGAACTCGGCCCAGGGAAGTAGTTGAACCCAATCATCTTGAGAGGAAGACACATAGATGCGGAGGAAGGCCTCCAAGTCCTGATTCACCCTCTCAGTTTGACCATTGGTCTGAGGATGGTAGGCTGTGGAAAACTTTAGTTTGACTTGGAGAACTTGACACAAACTTCGCCAGAATTTGGCTACGAATTGTACTCCTCGATCTGAGATGATCTCTTCAGGAAGACCGTGGAGTCGGAAGATCTCTTGTATGAACACTTGAGCCAACTTGGAAGCTGACGGAAGACCGGTGAGAGGAATGAAATGTGCCATCTTGGTGAACCGGTCAACTACCACCCAGATGGTATTGAACTTGTTGCACATAGGCAGGTCTGTAACAAAGTCCATCGACAAATGGGTCCACGGTCGACAGGGAACAGATACTGGAACCAGTTGCCCCGCAGGAGACTGGCGGGATACTTTGTGTTGGGCACACTTTGGGCAAGATGCAATAAACTCCATGACGTCCTTCTTCAGAGTTGGCCACCAATAGGACCTATAGATAAACTCAAGAGTCTTTTGAATGCCTGTATGTCCGGCAAAACGGGAAGCATGAGCCCAATGCATGAGCTTCTTCCTTAACACCAGCTTCACAAAACTTTTCCCTGGTGGGGGCGTAGAGTCCATCCCTACCGTGGAGAATGCCAACGGATTAATAATAGGATGCTTGTCTGAAGACTCTGACTCATTTTCTTGCTCCCATGAGCGGGAAAGGGCATCGGCCTTGCGATTCTGAGAGCCCGGACAGAACTGGAGTTTAAAGTCAAACCTGGAAAAGAAAAGTGCCCATCTAGCCTGACGAGGGTTAAGACATTGTGCGCCTTTCAGGTATAAAAGATTCTTGTGGTCGGTAAGTATCGTGATTGAATGAGAAGCTCCCTCCAACAGATATCTCCACTCCTCAAGAGCGAGCTTGATGGCTAGCAACTCCTGGTCGCCAATGGCATAGTTGCGCTCAGCTGGGGAGAACTTCCGGGAGAAGAAACTGCAGGGATGTAGATGGCCATCTTTAGCCCTCTGGGATAACACCGCTCCTACTCCAACTGAGGAGGCATCCACCTCTAAGATGAAAGGAGAGTCGGTGTCGGGCTGTTTCAGAACTGGTGCAGAGATGAAACGTTGTTTTAGAAGATGAAAAGCTTGCGTAGCATCTTCAGACCACTTGGACGGGTTAGCACCCTTCTTGGTTAATGCAGTGATAGGCGCCACAATGGTGGAAAAGTCTCGTATGAACTTTCTGTAATAATTGGCGAACCCTAAGAACCTCTGGACCCCTTTGAGGGTTAAGGGTATCGGCCAATTCTGGATTGCTTGTAGTTTCTCAGGATCCATCTCTAGTCCGGAACCGGACACAATGTAACCTAGGAACGGAATGGATTTAACTTCAAAGACACATTTCTCCAATTTGCAATAGAGATGATTGACACGGAGACGGGACAGAACCTCCTTTACCCAGAAACGATGTTCCTCTAGATTATTGGCAAAGATGAGGATATCATCTAGATAAACCACGACATGGCGGTATAAGATGTCTCTGAAGATCTCATTCACGAAATGCTGGAAGACAGCTGGAGCGTTGCTCAATCCGAAGGGCATGACGAGGTACTCATAATGTCCATCACGGGTGTTAAAAGCGGTCTTCCACTCGTCACCCTCACGGATCCGGATGAGATTGTAGGCACCCCTCAAATCCAACTTTGTAAAGATGGTTACTCCGCTGACTCTATCGAAGAGCTCTGTAATCAAAGGTAAAGGATACCGGTTCTTGACGGTAATGTCGTTCAGACCTCTGTAATCGATGCACGGTCGCAGACCACCGTCCTTCTTCTTAACGAAGAAGAAGCCTGCGCCAGCTGGAGAAGAAGAAGGTCGGATAAAACCTTTCGCCAGGTTCTCTTTGATGTACTCCTCCATGGAGTGCGTCTCAGGCAGAGACAACGGGTAAGTTCGGCCTCGAGGTGGAACCTTCCCTGGAATGAGATCAATTGGGCAGTCCCATTCTCTATGAGGAGGAAGGATATCAGCAGAAGCCTTACTGAACACGTCCGTGTAGTCTTGATATGGAGGAGGTGGAACATCAGACGACCTGGGGAAAGAAGAACAAACAGGAAGCACTTTGGACAAACAAGTCTTAGCATAGGAGGGACCCCATGCTAGTATTTGCGTAGTCGTCCAGTCAATCGACGGATTGTGGAGACGGAGCCATGGAAGGCCCAAAACCACTGGATGTGTGGCTCTTGGAATCACTAGGAAGGAAATAAATTCTGCATGAAGAACTCCCACTCTCAGACGAACTGGTAGAGTCCTTAGAGAAATAACTGCGTCAAAAATCTTGCTGCCATCTACTGCAGTTAAGGAGATGGACGAAGGAAGTCTCTCGGTGGGTAGGGACCACCGTTTAACATAAGCTTCGGTTATGAAATTCCCAGCTGCTCCGGAATCAAGTAGGGCAATGACGTTCCTGTAACGTTGAGCAATTTGGAGCGAGACTGGGAGATTACAATCATGAGGAGATGGAGAGGAGATCATTACTCCTAGCCGGCCCTCTCCTTGGCGAGCTAGGATTTGGAGTTTCCCGTACGTTTGGGACAGGCATTGATAATGTGAGACGGAGCTGCACAATAGAGACAGAGAGACTCAGAAAGACGTCTTCGGCGCTCAGCGGGAGATAGACGGGAACGGCCAATTTGCATGGGCTCATCCTTGGATGGAGACGGTTGACGAAGAGGAGGAGCAGTAGATTTTGGAGCAGACGATCTTCCTCGCTCGGTTGCTCTCTCTCTAAAATGTAGATCAACCTTCGTGCAAAGAGAAATTAGCTCATCCAACTTAGAGGGCAAGTCTCTGGTAGCTAACTCATCCTTGATGCGTTCTGATAAGCCATGCCAGAATGCAGCATACAGGGCCTCGTCGTTCCATGCCAGGATTTTGAACTGTATGAGATACTGTCCCACAGTACGTGTTCCCTGGCGTAAACGGAGAATCTCAGATGAAGCAGAAGTTACTCGGCCTGGCTCATCGAAGATGCGCCTGAATGTTGCCACAAAGTCCGTATAGGAGGACAGCAGGGGATCAGACTTCTCCCATAAAGGTGATGCCCAGTCAAGGGCTGAGCCACTGAGAAGGGAAATGATATAGGCAATTTTAGTACGGTCGCTGGGGAAATTGCCAGGCTGAAGCTCAAAGTGGATTTCGCTTTGGTTAAGAAATCCCCTGCAGAACCTTGGAGATCCATCAAATTTGGCTGGCGTTGGGAGATGAAGACGTGGAATGGAAATGGGTAAGGTGGGTGGGGTTACAGCTGGTGTCACTGTAGTGGACGCACCGGACGTGCCAGGTCCACGAGGGTCGTTTGAATCCCATCCAGCCGCGTAGAGAGATCCTGGAGACAGCGGATGATGTGGCCTTGTGCAGCCTCCTGATGTTCGAGTCTGGCTGCCAGTTCTTGCATCGGCCTAGCCGCTTGATCCTGGTCTCCGACTGGATTCATATGGTCAGTGCTTACTGTCACAACTGAGGGCCTGAGCTGACGGGAGGCAGCCTCAGTTGTAGGGGCTGAGGTGTAGTGAAACCTGGGAGGTTGTATCAGACCCCTGGACATGTAAGTTACACGTAGAGAGATTGCCCGAAGGCGTGACCACGACAACCAAGATAAAAGTCAATGATGTTTATTTGACAAACTCCATGCAACACAGCAGTAATAAAAGAGAAACGTAAAATCAGCAGTAATATAACACAGTTCCTGGGTACTACAGGATGGCAATGGCCACAGGGCTCTGGTAGTATGGGTACAGTTCTTATTGACCTCTAGATGGAAAGTCCTTACCAGGCCCGACTGTAGTAATGGAGATAGCCCAGGATCATACCAGCTGATTTTCCATGGGAAGCTGGGCTGCTGTAGATAAAGTGGCTGCTGTGGGTACTGGTTGGAACCAGACAGATGTAGACACGGAGTGGATACTGGATGGAACCAGCCAAATAATAAATGAAGCTTGAGAGCGATGAAATACTAGTACCGGTGGTAAATGGAAATCTGCAGAAATGGTACTGGCACTTTAAGAAGAGCTGATCTCTGCTGGAAGCTAAATGCTGGAAGCAGGTGAATCTGTAGCTGGAAACAGATGAGTCCCAGAGGACTGGAGAGTCAGGCTGCACCGCAGGTGGTAGACTGGAGCGGGTCTCTTTAGTGGAAGCTTGGAGACAGGAACTGGAACCTGGAAAACAACCACAGGAGAGAGACAGACTGGAACTAGGTTTGACAACCAAAGCACTGACGCCTTCCTTGCTCAGGCACAGAATACTTATGCCTGCAGCAAGGAAGGGATTGGCTAGGCAATTATGCAGATTTCAGTGGAGCAACGGATTGGTGGAAATTGAGCAGGTGACAGAATCCAACATGGCTGCGCCCATGTAGTCACTTGGAGGGAAAGTTGGTTTGGTAATCCATGTGGAAACTTAGCAGCATTGGCGGCGCCGGCCACAGCAGACAGGAGACGCCAGACTGATGACTGCACACTAGAACCACGTGGACGACAGCAGAGGCCGCGGCTGACATGAGGCGCCACTCTGATATCCTGTATACTGAAACACAGGAACGGCGGCGGAGGCCGCGGAGGACGGGAGACGCCATTCAGGAAGTAAACATGGCGCCGCTGTAACAGCGTCTCAGGGTGACAGGAGAGGGAAGCAGAATGTGGACATCAGTATCACAGATGAAATCCGGCCCTGGAACGCTGAGCCAGCCTCAAGAGACATCTGAAAGGCAAGTAATGGCGTTCAGATACCCGGATCGTGACAGAGGACTTGGGACAGGAAAACTGGAGTGCAGCCAATGGGTGGCTGGTCCTGGAGGAGGGACTAGTCACCACATAATAGTAGCAAATGATCACTTGCAGAGAAAGTGGGCCCAGTAGAGATTAGATGCATTGTGTCAGTAGCGATGAACTGATACTGGTCGCCAACCCATGTGACATTTATGCACACTACGGGTCTAGGATTAACAGCCCACTGGATTCCAGACAGATACTGTGATTTCTGAACTGTACAGAAGAATCCCAGAATGGCGGCGACTCTACTTTTGTCACAGGTAGATAAAAAAGTCCTCTGGCACAGTCCATGTGTAGGAGGAAGCAGGAAACAGAAGGCCTACAGTGTGGGAATTTGGAGCCATAAGACCACATGTATCGAGTGTCAGGATGGGCTTTTCAAAGTCACTTCTCCTCTGTACAGCCAACTAGGATAGGTAGAAAACTAAGTGTCAGCCAAGCCAGCCATGCCTGGAAAAGTGTTGGTGGGTTGGTATTAGATATAGGAAATGCTCTATATCACAGAGATAACAGTGATGACTGGCAATAGAGACAGAGAGGATCAAGCCTTGTTCCAATTAAGTAGCAGTGTGGGTATGCTGGGTAAAGCCAATCATGCTTATACACCTTACCCTGGGAGGAGCAGAAGCATGTCCTGCTTTCAGTCAGCAGGAACAATTCAGCACACATCTTACCAAAAACTTGAGAGCCAGATTGTACCCAAAGCACTTTAAAGCCTTAATATCCATATTTTACCACCTACTAATCGCCCTTAGGCACCCGGAATTTTTTTTTTTTTATGATCTTAGATGGGAGGAATATATGGGAAAGACCTTAGAGAGGAGGCAATAGTCAAAATAAAGGAAAGGCTCTACATACAGTATGCTAGAAAATGCCTATAATCTTCTTTATCAGTGGTGCTTCCCAACTTCTCAGAAACATGTTGGAGGGACTGTGGACAGGCTGCCACTTTCATCCATATTTTATGACATTGTCCTAAAATTAGGATTTACTGGTGATACATCCACGATCTAATTTGGTACATCGGGAATATTATTGCCACCCTGTTCTTCATATTAGCGATTGCACTGTTACATACTGGACACCCTCATGAATTCAACTTAACCAGTCACATCCTCAATGCAGCAAAATTCTCAGTTGCCTGTAATAGAATTAAAATGACACCCCCAATATAATGATGGTTATAATTAGATATTCCATATGGAGTATATACTGTATGTAATATTTTGCACAATTGTAGTATCAAAGGTCATGCTATGTGGTCCCCCAGTCTCAGCTGCTATGAGGCCAAGATTATACCCCTCTATCTCCTTGAAGTTTTACCTTTATTCTTCTTTACTAAGAAGTCCTATGAATGATCCTTCTAGAAGAGCTGACATGGAACCCTCCCACACTTTTTTTTCTTTGATGTTTATACAACATTTAGCATTTAATAATTTCTCTACAATTTAGCTGAAACTGGGGTGTTCTCACTTAAGACTCTGTAGCTGCAGTTGGTGGTGGTTTTGCTGTCGATGTGGGTCCCGGCAGGGCCTTAACTAGGTGCAGCCGGTGCCACCTTGTGGGTGGTACCGGCCAACAACACTGTGATCATAAATGCTGGGATTGAGTGTACACACTGAGCTTTGTTACAAACTATCTGAACAACGAACGATCTGCTCTGCTGGGATTGAGCTGCATGCATGGAAGACTGACCATCTGCTTCCAACGACCACGGGTGTGCGCATCGTAGATTGTTTGTTGAGTACACAATAGAATGATCTCAACTATTAGATCATTCAAAACCGTTCTTATCGCTCATATCTTTGGGAAATATCCTCTAGTGTTTATGGGCCTTAAGCCTTGGAGAGAGATAACGTGGATGGTGATAAAGTGGACGGAGATAAAGTACCAACCAATCAACACCTCACTGACATGTTACAAGCAGTGTTTGAAAAATGACAGTTAGGATCTGGTTGGTTGGTACCTTACCTCTGTCTGCTTTTTCTCTAAGGTTTAGTGCATAGACCCCATATGTCCAGCGCGAGTCATTGACCAAGTGCTTCTCATCTGTTGATGTTGGGCTATCCAAAATCACAACCGTAAATAATTGCTCATATTTTTTTAGAACATATAGGGAGGGATGTACAAAGAAACAGTGGCGGAACTAGCAAGCGGTGGGCCCAGGTGCGACAAAATGCTTTGGGCCCCCCCCCCACATCCCATCCAAGTCCACCCCCTCACCCCTGGAGAGGATCTGGTGAGGGGGACCTGCTCAGGGCCCGAGAAATGGATACCTAGCAACAGTGCCGTAACTAGACATTTTAGCACTGTGTGCAAGAAACGGCATCGGAGCCCCACCCCTGCATGCAAAACAGGGGCAGTGCGCGCCGTAGGCGCGCGCAAAAATACATAGTGGCGTGGCTTCGTGGGGAAGCGGTGTGGACACAAAATAATACCAATTCATAAAACGGCGCACAGTAGTCTCCATTATTCAAATTACGCCGCACAGTAGCACCACTACACCAGGTAGAGACCCTTTTACACCTTACAGCGGATAGATTCCTCTTTTTACACATTACGCCAGACAGCGTCCCCTTCTTACACATTACGGCAGACAGCGTCCCCCTTTTTATATATTACGGCAGACAGCGTGCACTTTTTACACATAACGCCAGACAGCGTCCCCTTTTTACACATAACGGCAGACAGCATGCCCTTGTTACACATAGCGGCAGACAGCGTACACTTTTTACACATAACGGCAGACAGCGTGCCCTTGTTAAACATAGCGGCAGACAGCGTACACTTTTTACACATTACGGCAGACAGCGTACACTTTTTACACATTACGGCAGACAGCGTACACTTTTTACACATTACGGCAGACAGCGTACACTTTTTACACATAACGGCAGACAGCGTCCCCTTTTTACACATTACGGCAGAAGCGTGCCCTTGTTACACATTACAGCAGACAGCGTCCCCCTTTTTACACATTACGGCAGGCAGATTCCCCCTTTTTACACATAGCGGCAGGCAGATTCCCCATTTTTACACATAGCGGCAGGCAGTCCCCCATTTTTACACATTGCGGCAAGCAGACTCCCCCTTTTTACACATTGCGGCAGGCAGATTCCCCCTTTTTACACATAGCGGCAGGCAGTCCCCCATTTTTACACATAGCGGCAAGCAGATTTCCCCTTTTTACACATTGCGGCAGGCAGATTCCCCCTTTTTACACATAGCGGCAGGCAGTCCCCCATTTTTACACATAGCGGCAGGCAGTCCCCCATTTTTACACATAGCGGCAAGCAGATTCCCCCTTTTTACACATTGCGGCAGGCAGATTCCCCCTTTTTACACATAGCGGCAAGCAGATTCCCCCTTTTTACACATTGCGGCAGGCAGTCCCCCATTTTTACACATTGCGGCAGGCAGTCCCAACAAAGACAGAAAGAAAGAAAGAAAGAAAGAAAGAAAGAAAGAAAGAGACAGAAAGAAAGAAGAATTATACTTACCCTCTCCGCTGGCTCAGGCTCCTCAGTGCAGCTTGACGATTCCCGGGCAGGAGAGGAGGAGGGAGGTGGAGGAGGGAGCCGCAGCAGCGCTGTGTTATTGGTGGAGGCGCTGCTGCCCCTCTGCTTCACTATAGGCTGTTCTCGGAAGACAGCCTATAGTGAAGCAGAGGAGCAGCAGCGCCTCCACCAGTAACAAAGCGCTGCTGCGGCTCCCTCCTCCACCTCCCTCCTCCTCCTTCCCCCGTACTGCTGCTCCTCTCCACTCTGGGCGGGTGTGCTCTGCGGGCAGCGGTTGCCCGCAGCGCACAGCGGCATGTAATGAGTCAGTTTGACTCATTACATGCTTTGGGCCCCTGGACAGAGGCGGGCCCCAGTGCAACGCACTGGTTGCACTGGCCGTAGTTCGGCCTCTGCAAAGAAATGCTGTTATAACTGCAAAGAACAGCACTCCTGATAAGAGCTGTCCTTTGCGATCACTGGACTTTTGTTTTTTTTGGATCTGCTTATGCATAGAGTGGTACAGCTGCCACAGGGGTGCTGGGAGGGATTAGATTGGATTCTCAGGTAAAAATGCGATGAGAAGCCCATAGGTATCTATACAGTAACTCCAGTAAAAGTAGCCTACTGGCATTACCCACCACGTCCAGGCCCCAGTATGTATTCTGGAGCTTAGTACATATGGGAAATGCGGCCAAAGTCCGAAAATGGACATACCAAGTTTTTGGCAGCATTTTCCCTTTAGTACATATGACCCATAATCTTTTATTCTTCAATTACCTGATATTCATAGATCACACTAAATACCAATTAACATTGGATTAATACTGTAAATGAATGTACAAGACACAGTTCAGTACATCCAATTGAGACAGTTAGTATATATCTAATATAAGATATTTATCAAATTGATCTGCCTTATGGTAGCACCACATTATGGTGGTAATTCAGACCTGATCGCTGCGATCAGGTCTGTACTGCGCATGCACTGCGCCGGCGCGTCAGACGACTGCACCGGGCATCGGTACATATCAACGGGATGGTGTGAAAAAAGCGACCAAACGGGCGATCGCAAGGAGACTGACAGGAAGAGGCTGTTTTTGGGTGACAACTGACCATTTTGTAGGACTGTTTGGGAAAACGCAGGAGGGACCAGGCGTTTGGAGGGAGGATTTTTGGCGTCAGCTCCGGCCCTGATCATTGCAGCAGCTGAGTAAGTCCTGGACTGAGCAGAGACTGTACAAACTCATGTTTTTGCAGCTCTCCAACAAATGCGATCGCACACCTGCACACAGCAAATACCCTCCACATGTAGGCGGAGACTTCCTGATCGTAGGGATGCAAAAAATGCACCCTAGCGTTCAGGTCTGAATTACCCCCTATGTCTCCTACTGTAATTTGTTGTTCTGGAGTAAGAAAATTCCAGGACTGCAGAGAGGAACAATGCATGAGCAACCACCGCAGGACAATGTTGTGATTTCTAACCAATGCTTGTGTAACACAAATCAAGGGGGTCAATTCTATTCAGAGACAGGTGAATAGCGCCGGGAATTAGCTCCCGACACTATTCAATTCAGCTCCAGTTAAGTCGGCGATGGCCCATTCTCGCCGACTAAACAGGTTGAATTGTCGGGAGAACGGGCATTCTCCGACTTAACTCCCTGGCGCAAGGCTGATTCCCGACAGAATCAGCCTTGCGCCGCCTGCGCGGCAGCACTTTTGTCGGGTTTCTTCGCTCATTCCCCGGGGATGAGAGAAGAATTCCCGACAATTAAGGGTCGCTCGTCGCTGTATTGAATAGCGCTGGGAGCAAACTCCCGGCGCTATTCAACTGTCAGTGAATTGAATCGACCCCAAGGTGAGTTGATATATCTGCATTTACAGGTACTCAGAATATCTGTGCAGTACACACTACTGTCACACCTTTTTCAATTCCCACAATTCCGGGATACCCATTTAGAGAGTGTCGGAACAAAATCCCCCCTACAGTACTTCATGTTTATGCCAAGTTGCCGTAATAAACGTTGATGTCTGACTGTCAGATCTGTCCTCTTCTCTGTAGAATGTCTAAGCACTTGCTGCTAATCAAGAGTGAATTGCAAAATGTTTTCCTACTGCAACACACACCAGTAACAATGTTTTTCTGAAATAAATATAATTCATTATTATATATTTTGTTTACACAATAAAATGAAAGTATATTTTTATCATTAATGTAGCTATATAAGGTGTCACTGAACTATGCAATGCATTGCTAAAGTTCAACACATCACGAAGGAGAAAGATAATAATGTTTGAGTGAGGCATTTGCAGGGAGTGGGCATGATACAGATCTTAAATAAAGCAGCAGGCTGGAATGTGGTTGATTGCTGAGAGTGATGTAGCCATACGGGCAGTAGCGGATCTTGCCACGGGCAAGCAGGACTTTTGCCCGGGGCGCCGCCTTCCGGAGGGCGCTGGCGCCATCCGGAGGGCGCCGCACCATGGCAAGATCCGCCACTGCTGTGCCCTCCGCTGCCCGCTGTGTCCCCCGTTTGTGCCTCCTGTGAAGGGAACTAGACGCGTAGCATCTAGTTTCCCTTCGTGGAGAGTACCTTCGCTGAACGGTGCGCGATGACGTCGCTCTGCATTCAAGCGGCGCTACTAATGTACAGGGGGCGTAACTGACCACGCCCCCTGTATTAAGCCGCGCCCTGTTTCCTGCCCGGGGCGCAGAGCGGGCTTGAACTGGCCCTGCATACGGGGACATGGAAACAGTGTGATATTGGTACTTGCCGCAAAGCAGTTAGGCCAGAGGAAGATTTAGATTTCCTGAATTAAAACGTGTAAAGGTTGTGACTACAGGCCACTTTCAATTCACTTTAAAAGCAAGCTTTGTCATTAGCAGGCTGGCTGAAACCTCTCATTATATACCATACAAACATTAGGCTGCTGCTGGCCGTGTCAACATAATTACACAAGAATTAACTGCTAGTAGAGAGAATATTCCACAAAAGCCTGTCATTCAGTAATGAACCAACACACAGTATTAATTTACTTAATATGGATATCATAAATAATGAAAGTTACGGTAAAACCTTTGTTAATGCTCTTTCTTTTAGGTCCATAGGGTCCACAGGGAAGACATTGGGGGTTGTAGGTGGTAAAGGACCAGGCACCAAACCATTAAGCTTTTGGTATCCCAAGATGCTCCGGTCCTCCTCCCCTATACCCTGCCTCCATGTTCAGGCATCCTTAATTTTGTCAACAATACCATGGCAGGAGCAGGACAGGAGAGAAAAATGATATGGTACACACGAGAACACACACACTCTTTAGGAGGAGGCAGCCGGTGACCAAGAAGAGTAACCCATAGAAGCCAGGTGCCTCAGGATGGGCGCCCGGTGGACCCTATGGACCTCGAAGAAAGAGAGTTAACAAAGGTAAGTTTTACCATAACTCTCATTTTCTTCTTCGCGTTCCATAGGGGGTCCACAGGGTTAGACATTGGGGATGACCCAAAGCAGTTATTTTAAGAGAGGGGATGCTACTGAGTGGATAAAAGAATCCGGCGCTCAAAAGAAGCATCTAGGGAAGCAAAAGTATTGAAGGCATAGAACCTAAGAAAGGTGTGGACAGAACTCCATGTAGCCGCTTTGCAGAGTTGATCTGCAGACGCTCCATGACATGCTGTCCATGAAGGACTCACAGAGCGACTAGAATGAGCAGAGACTGTAGCAGGCACAGGAAGGTCAGCCTGAGTGTACGTCTGTGAAATGGTCATACCAATCCATCTAGCCAGAGATTGTTTGTCGACTGGCCAACCCCTCTTGTGGAAGCCATAGAGGACAAAGAGGGCGTCTGATTTCCGTATAGAACTGGTACGATCAACATAGATCTGGAGGACTTGGACCACGTCAAGAGAGGCCTCACCAGTCGAAAGGTTTGGAGACAGAAAGGCAGACACCACAATCTCTTCATTAAGATGTAACCGGGACACAACTTTAGGAAGATAATCAGGCCTAGTTCGAAGAACAGTCCTGTCCCAATGAAAGATAAAAAAGGGGGAGCAACAGGAAAGGACTCCCAAATCAGATATCCTACAAGCTGATGCAATAGCTAGCAGGAAGACAGTTTTTGCCGCCAGCCACTTCAGATTCAGATTCCAGAGGATCAAACAGAGGCTCCTGAAGGGCTTTGAGGACCACCGATAAATCCCAGGGAGCCACCGAAGGTACATATGGAGGTTGAACCCGGAGAACTCCCTGGAGAAAGGTACTAACATCTGGGAGAAGAGCAATTTGTCATTGGAACCAAACGGACAGGGCCAAGACATGCACTTTTAAAGTTGCCAGGCGGAAGCCCATAGTCAGTCCAGCTTGGAGGAAAGCGAGAATCTTGGACACCCAAAAAACTTGTGGCGCATAGCGCCGTGTAGCGCACCACTGTTGCTATGTATACCATATTTGATATTAGATGCGGACAGATGCCAGCTTTCTCACCCTAAGCATGGTCTGGAGAACCGACTGGGAGAATACCTTTGCCCTTAGGGGGTAATTCAGACCTGATTGCTGCTGTGCGTTTTTGCACAGCGAGTGATCCGGTCCAAACTGCGCATGCACCGCAATGTGCAGGCATGTTGCATGGGTACAAAGCGGATTGTTGCTCAGCGATGGATTGTGCAACGGATCCGTTCGCACGGGCGATCGCATGGAGTTTGACAGAAAAAAGGCGTTTCTGGGTGTCAACTGACCGTTTTCAGGGAGTGTCTGGAAAAACCCAGGCGTGTCCATGCGTTTACAGGGAGGGTTCCTGACGTCAATTCCGGTCCTGGACAGGCTGATGTGATTGCAGCGACTGAGTAAGTCCTGGGCTGCACAGAGACTGCACAAAATCTGTTTGTACAGCTCTGCTACACATATGTTCGCACACTTGCACAGCTAAAATACCCTCCCCCCTTAGGCGGCGACTTTCTGATCACAGCAGTGCAAAAATCGCTTGCTAGCAATCAGGTCTGAATTACCCCCTTAGGAAGGATGACTCAAGAGCCATGCTGTTAAAGACAGGTGAGCTCGGTCCTGGTGTAGACAGGGGCTCTAAGGCAGCAGACCTGGTCGCTGGGAAAGTGGAAATGGATCCTCCACAGACAGGCTACGCAGATAAGAAAACCAATGACGTCTGGGCTATGTCGATGCTATCAATATAATGGTGCCTCCTTCTTGTTTGAACTTCCAAAGGACCCCCGGAAGAGCAACCGGAGGAAAGACATATGGAAGATAAAAGTCTCACCACACGGTCAGGGTATCCACAAAGGCTGCTGCGGGGTTCCTTGTCCTGGACCTGTATACCGGAACCTTGTGATTGTGTCTGGAGGCCATGAGGTTGACATCTGGCAAGCCCCACTTGTGCACCAGAAGCTGGAACATCACCAGGTGTAGTGACTACTCTTCGGCATGTACAGCATGATGACTGAGGAAGTCTGCCTCCCAATTGAGTACTCCTAGTATGAAGACTGCCGAAATGGCGGGAAGGTGGTGTTCGGCCCATTGAAGAATGTGAAAGAAATTGAGACACTCCCGTCATTGCCAACTGATTGCGGGTGCCACCCTGATCATTGAGGTAGGCTCCTGCTGTGGCGTTGTTGGACTGGATCTGTACAGGTTTTCCCTGAAGAATGCCCTGCACCAGAAGCAGAGCTCTGTAGACTGCTCACAACTCTAGAGCATTGATTGGTAAGCCACTTTCTGGCGGGGTCCAATGGCCTTGAAAGGAGAACTGTTCCCTATCCTCTGATACTTGCATCCGTGGTCAGCAGTACCAAATCCGGAATCCAGAAGGGTCATCCTTTATCCAGGTGGGTTGTCTGGAGCCACCAGGTTAGAGACAGACAAGCTTCCGGAGATAGGGACAATCATCTGGGAACTGATCCGAAGTGGGTATCCATTCCAATGGGACAGGATCAGGTGTTGGAGAGTCCTGGAGTGGAACTGGGTGTACTCCACCTTGTCAAATGTGGAGACCATGGATCCCAGGAACTGCATGGCTATGTGTATGGTCACACGACGACTCCTGAGCAAGCAGCATATCCATTGCTGTAACGTCAAGAGTTTGTCTGAGGTCAAGGAAGACTCTGGACGCAAGAGTCTAGGAGAGCTCCCAGATGGATCATGCATTGTGAAGGAGTGAGGGACGAATTATTCCAGTTGATGTTCCAGCCATGTTGTTGCAGGAATGCAACAGTCAGCTGCAGATGGTGGTGAAGGACCTCCAAGGGGTTCACCAGGAGGAGCAGGTCATCCAGATAAAGCAGTACTCTGACTGCTTGATGATGGAGCTGTGCTGCGATAACTACCATAATTTTGGTAAAGACCATGGGTGTAGTGGAAATTCCAAACGGTAGTGCCCGAAATTGGTAATGTTGCTGTAGAATAGCAAACCGCAGAAATCGTTGATGAGAAGGTGCTTTAGGAAAATGCAGGTAGGCATCCTGGATGTCCAGAAACACAACGAAGTCTCCCGCCTCCATTAACTTGAGTACTCTGACAAACATGTTGAGAGATTTGAAGTTGGGAATGGGTTGATGAGATCCATTATTTTCTGCACCAGGAACAGTTGAATAGAACCCGGTCCCCCTGATTGCATGATGGATTGAATAACCGTCTGCAGGGCCAGAGGCTTGCTGGGGTACGTAGGATGGCATGTGCAAAAGAATTGTTAAGGGGGCCATCTCTTGAATGAGATTGCGTACCCGTGAGAGACCACTTCTTGCACCCAGGGGCATCTGTGGTAGTCTGGCGCCAGGCATTGGTAAACTGCAGAAGTTGTCCACCCACCCTGGGGTCCCCCAGGAGAAGGCTTGTCCTATCAGGCTGTAGGCTTGTTATCACGCTTCGCCGGGGGCTGTCATACAGCCCAGGCCTGCTTAGATCTTGGTTTTGTGGAATTTGTAGAGGTTGATTGTCTAGGGAACATTTTTCCTTTGGCTTTACCTTGTGGGTGAAAGGCATGAAAAGCGAAAATCTGTGGCATTGAGGGCAGGAAAGCAGTTTTAGCAGCTGCTAAGGATGCAACTATTTTATCCATTTCTGCTCCAAAGAGTACAACCCCTGTGAAAGGTAAGAATTCCAAGGTTTTCTTAGAATCCATGTCCGCTTCCATGCGTGGAGCCAAAGGATGTGTTGAGTCAGCACTGAGGTAGCCGAGTCCTTTGAGGCTATGAGACCAGCATCCACGACTGCCTTGCCTAAATAAGCAACAGCTTCTCTGATGCTTGCGATGTGTGACAGAATTTCCTGAGCAATGTCTGAGTGAAGTTCATCTTCCAGTGCGTCATCCCAGGATTCAATGGCTTTGGCCACCCAGGCTGCCGCTAGAGTAGGTCTGCTGATAAAGCCTGTGAGGGAATAAATAGATTAAAGGCAGGTTTCCATCCTCCGATCCATTGTTTCCTTTAAGGAAGACGGCGTTTAAAAAACTGTGAGGTTTTAGTATCAGGAGCAGGGTCGTCTTCCTTAATTTTTAGAACAAATTTTACTGCTACTACCAGCGAAGACACATCTAGAGCTGAACGCTACCCTCCTCCCCATAGGGTATCTCCGTGAGTGAGACATCCGTCTCTCTGTCCTCACCGGATGATGCCTCAGAATCTGTGAGTGGTGTGGATTGAGAGGAAGACACAGTACGCCTAATGGCCCTTGAGGGTAAAAGGTTTGTCACTTTCTAATACAGGGGTGGGAAACCTCCTGCCCGCGGGCCATATAAGGCTGTGTGTCAGTGAGACGCGTCACCCCTCAGTCCGGCCGCGGTGTGTCTCAGCTGTCAGGACAGGGAGTAGAGCACAGCTATGTCCGGCGGCAGCGGCGGGTAGGATCTCAAACCAGCCACCGGTTCATGTGCCAATCAGAGCTCGCGGACCGGCAGCCAATCAGGAGCCGCCGCTGCCGGTCCTCGAGCTCTGATTGGCTCACGAACCGGCGGCTGGTTTGAGGTCTTAAACATCGCCACCACCACCCGACATAGCTGCGCACTCCTCCCCTCCCCTGACACACAGCAGCAGTGAGCAGCACAGTGGGGGGGGGGGGGGGGGGGGGGGGGGCATGTGTGGGGCATTTGTGTATCTGGCACTGTGGGGGCATTTGTGTATCTGGCACTGTGGGGCATTGTTGTATCTGGCACTGCACTGGCATGTGTGTATCTGGCACTGCACTATTGGGGGCATATGTGTATCACATCCCATTTTAATTGGCCACACCCATTTTTTGGCACGAGCACTCTGTACCACTAAGGGGCATAATTACTGGGGGCACGGTAATTTTTAAGTTGATAATTTTTGTATGGCCCCGAAGGAATTTATAAATATCCAAATGGCCCTTGGTAGAAAAAAGGTTCTCCACCCCTGTTCTATCAACTGCTGAAAGGTTAGAGAGTTTTGTGTCAGGCTCTGCACAGAACTAGAGAGCACGCCCACCCAGGATGGATTTATGGTTGTGACAGGCATAGCCGGGACTGAAATAGCAGTATGTACCAGCTGAGGAATTCCCACAGGGGGAGTAACAGTGAGAGTTGCCAGGCAGTCAGCTATCTGACCCAGTAACTGGAAGAAATCCCATGGGGGTACCTGGCCAGAGACTGAAGGTGCTGGCTGGGTAGGGGCTGGCAGGTTAGGTGGGATATAACATGCTGCACATAACCCATCGTGATTACTGTCCTGAGAGGACAGACCTGCCAAACAGGACCTACATGAGGTTAACAGAGGTGCCTCAGTCTCCTTGCGGCTCTTGCCTTTGCCAGACATGGCTACATGTGCACACAATATGGCAATGAGCAGGGGGTGATAACTAATAGAGAACTCTTCAACACCTGGAATTTAGGGTAACAGGGAATAAAGAAAGGGATAGGTATATGCTGACAGAAGAAGAAAGCAGACAGCAGAGCAAGCACAAGTCACAACAAAACAGCTCCTTGGAGAGGTATACAGGGAGACTAGATCAAGTGTTCCCAGAGGCCTGTGCTGAAAATGGCTGACTCTGGTCTCAGAAGGGGAGGAGGGTGAAGGAGGAGCAGCTCAGCAGCGGGAAAACCGCAGTGGACTGACGCCCTGAGCGGAGGGAGGGGCTGCAGGCAAACGGCTGTCCTCCCCTAAGCTAGCGTTACCACCAGGTACTCTGGCCTCTGTAAAAAGCCTGCACCAGTATTTTATAGTCCTGGTGGAGTCAAGCGGTCGAACTGAGGTCCACAATGGTGCCTCATGTCTGTCTCCCGGTACCAGAGGTGGACTGCAATAAAGACGTGTGTCCCTTCAAGTGGGGACCCACCTTACCTGCCCCATGATGCCAGTGTGCAGTCCTAGGGTCGAGAGGATCAGAGGTGCTAATTGCGCTTCCTCACCCTGCTGGAAGTACTGTCATGCAGAAGTTTGGGCTACCATCAGGGGAAGGGGGGGGGGGGGCGGGGGGCGTAATGGTGCAGCAGTGCTGGAGTCCATAGGACTGCCTAGCATTGCTGCTCAAGTGTCATTACATAACTAGAAAATAAAAGAACACATAAAATAAAATCAGCCCCCACTGTTTTAACCACTTGCCTGGCATGGTGGCATAGGCGACCATGCCTACAAGTGCTCTATCTGACCTGGTCGCACAGGATGCGACCAGTCAGATAGAGAGTGTTAGCAGCGTTAGGGAAGATAAACTTCCCTTCGCTGCTGCTGTCAGAGGTACCGGAAGCATACCCTCCAACATGACCCGCCCCACTAGGTACAAAATGCTCTGTTTCTGGACTTCCCTCTTAATTTATTATTGCCATCACTTGTGAAGAAACATCTTTCTTATCATTTAACTAGTTCAACACAGGTGATGGAAATCATAAATTAAGAGGGAAGTCCAGAAACAGAGCATTTTGAACCTAGCGGGGCGGGTCATGTTGGAGCATCTGCGGAAGGTCCCTCTGCCTCCCTACACTCTCCCCCTGTGTCTGCCGTGCTGCCGATCGGTCAGCACGGCAGGATCCCCTCCCCCCCTCCAGCGGCTGCAGACAATGGCAGCCGCTGGGGAGAGTAAATTAACCCTCCCAAGCCACCCCCAGACCCCCCCCCCCCCTTATATACCTTCAGGCTGTCCCGGCTTTCAAAATGAAAGGCGCGATGGTCGCGATGTTCCCAATTGATGTTTCGATGTTTGAAAAAATCTTTTTAAAAAAATTCCCTTTTTTTTTTACTAAAATCATTTGGGATAGGGTTAACGTCATATTCTTCACCTAATTCACTCATTAAAAAACAAAAAAAAAACAATTTCGGAGCGGTTTTTAGCGAAATAAGTCGTCAGTTAAGTGGTTAAAGGTGCGGCTCCTGACAGCACTGGAAACTGGGGATGCCTGAGTATAGAGGCGGGGTATAGGGGAGGAGGACCAGAGCATCTTGGGATTCCAAAAGCTTAACTGTTTGGTGCCCGGTCCTTTACCACCACCTACAAACCTCATTGTCTACCCTGTGGAGCCCCTGTCAAACCCAAAGAAGAAATTATATTTTATAAATATGCAAACCATAACTTTTTAAGGGGTCTGTTCATTAAGCAGTGAAAATGGTGGCAGTGGAGAAGTTGCCCATGGCAACCAATCAGTGTTGAAGTAACATTTATAATTTGCATACTATACAAATGTATGGAGCAGCTGATTGGTTGCCATGGGCAACTTCTCCACAGGCTCACTTCTACACGCTTCACTGCTTCATGAATAGACCCCTAAATTTTCTCTCTTTTTCACATATTTAAAACACTGACATACAGGGCTAACATCAGAAATTGTGGGTTCCCCAGACTGACAAAATATGCAGGGACACACCCCTTCTCCTATACCTATCTAAAGTACATATACACGTACATTGGAGGTCATTCCGAGTTGTTCGCTCGCAAGGCGATTTTAGCAGAGTTGCTCACGCTAAGCCGCCGCCTACTGGGAGTGAATCTTAGCATCTTAAAATTGCGAACGAAGTAATCGCAATATTGCGATTACACACCTCGTAGCAGTTTCTGAGTAGCTTCAGACTTACTCGGCATCTGCGATCAGTTCAGTGCTTGTCGTTCCTGGTTTGACGTCACAAACACACCCAGCGTTCGCCCAGACACTCCTCCGTTTCTCCGGCCACTCCTGCGTTTTTTCCGGAAACGGTAGCGTTTTTTCCCACACGCCCATAAAACGGCCTGTTTCCGCCCAGTAACACCCATTTCCTGTCAATCACATTACGATCGCCAGAACGATGAAAAAGCCGTGAGTAAAATTACTAAGTGCATAGCAAATTTACTTGGCGCAGTCGCAGTGCGGACATTGCGCATGCGCATTAAGCGGAAAATCGCTGCGATGCGAAGATTTTTACCGAGCGAACAACTCGGAATGAAGGCCATTATCACCATAGCCACACACACTGCCCTCATAGCCACTTACACACACTGCCCCATAGCTGCACAAACACACACACACTGCCCCCTTAGCTACACACACACACACACACTGCCCCCATAGTTACACACACATACACACACTTCTCCCATAGCTACACACACACTGCCCCCATAGCTACACACAAACTGCCCCCATAGATACAAGAGCTCGAGCCGCCAGCACCTGTAGGAAGCCAGCCTCCTCACCCCAGTACTCTTTTTGTCTGCCTCATCCTGTCACAGTCTCCGAAGCCTGAGATGACGTGCTGCTACTCCCCACTGCCTGAAGGATGCTGACTGTCCAGCTCTGACCCATGCAGCCTGTCAAATTAGTTCCCACTAATACTTGGAGACTCCAGGAATCACCTGTAGGAGCCAGGGATGGGCCCCCTCTCTGGCCAGGCCACCCAGGCTTGGCAGTTTCCCCCTTATAGCGCCCCAGCTGACATGCCTGGATCACAGCCCTTCCCACGACTCTTTGCTCAGCTGCCTGGGCAGCTCTATTTCTGCAGCAGCCTCCTGAATGCTTGGGACAAGGAACTCTGCCTTCAGATACTACCTAAGCTCCGCCCATCAGCTGTCAATGAAGCTGCTCAGCACTCTCTGCCCTTTGTTACACTATGCCAGGGAGTCAACCAAAACCTGGTTACCACTGCTGGGGCTGCTAGCTCTGCGACTCTCCTGCCTGGCTTCCATGGATCGGCAACTCTGCTCATTCAGCTGTAGCCACCCAGGTGATGTGTTTAGCTCGGATCAGCACTACTCCGGCCAGTGGCGGAACTAGCAAGCGGTGGGCCCATGTGCGACAAAATGGCTTGGGCCCCCCCCCCCCATCCCATCCAAGTCCACCCCCTCACCCCTGGAGAGGATCTGGTGAGGGGGACCTGCTCAGGGAAGTGGATACCTAGCAACAGTGCCGTAACTAGACATTTTAGCACTGTGTGCAAGAAACGGCATCAGAGCCCCACCCCTGCATGCAAAACAGGGGCAGTGCGCGCTACGCGCGTGCAAAAATACATAGTGGCGTGGCTTCGTGGGGAAGGGGTGTGGCCACAAAATAATACCATTCATAAAACGGTGCACAGTAGTCTCCATTATTCAAATTACGCCGCACAGTAGCACCACTACACCAGGTAGAGACCCTTTTACACCTTACAGCGGACAGATTCCTCTTTTTACACATTACAGCAGACAGCGTCTCCTTTTTATACATTACGGCAGACAGCGTCCCCCTTTTTTACACATAACGGCAGACAGCGTGCCTTTTTTACACATAGCAGCAGACAGCGTGCCCTTTTTACACATAACGGCAGACAGCGTGCACTTTTTACACATAACGGCAGACAGCGTCCCCTTTTTACACATAACGGCAGACAGCGTGCCCTTATTACACATAGTGGCAGACAGCGTACACTTTTTACAAATAACGGCAGACAGCGTGCCCTTGTTACACATAGCGGCAGACAGCGTGCCCTTGTTACACATAGCGGCAGACAGCGTACACTTTTTTCACATAACGGCAGACAGCGTGCCCTTTTTACACATAATGGCAGACAGCGTGCCCTTGTTACACATTACGGCAGACAGCGTGCCCTTGTTACACATTACGGCAGACAGTGTGCCCTTGTTACACATTACGGCAGACAGCGTGCCCTTGTTACACATTACGGCAGACAGCGTGCCCTTGTTACACATTACGGCAGACAGCGTGCCCTTGTTACACATAATGGCAGACAGCGTCCCCTTTTTACACATTACGGCAGACAGCGTGCCCTTGTTACACATTACGGCAGACAGCGTGCCCTTGTTACACATTACGGCAGACAGCGTGCCCTTGTTACACATTACGGCAGACAGCGTGCCCTTGTTACGCATTATTGCAGACAGCGTGCCCTTGTTACACATTACGGCAGACAGCGTGCCCTTGTTACGCATTACGGCAGACAGCGTGCCCTTGTTACACATTACGGCAGACAGCATCCCCCTTTTTACACATTACGGCAGGCAGATTCCCCCTTTTTACACATTGCGGGAGGCAGATTCCCCCTTTTTACACATTACGGCAGGCAGATTCCCTTTTTACACATTGCAGCAAGCAGATTCCCCCTTTTTACACATTGCGGCAAGCAGATACCCCCTTTTTTACACATTGCGGCAAGCAGATTCCCCCTTTTTACACATTGCGGCAGGCAGATTCCCCCTTTTTACACATTGCGGCAGGCAGATTCCCCCTTTTTACACATTACGGCAGGCAGATTCCCCCTTTTTACACATTGCGGCAGGCAGATTCCCCCTTTTTACACATTGCGGCAAGCAGATTCCCCCTTTTTACACATTGTGGCAGACAGTCCCTCTTTTTTGTAGAAAGAAAAGAAAGAAAGAAGAATTATACTTACCCTCTCCGCTGGCTCAGGCTCCTCGGTGCAGCGTCAGACGATTCCCGGGCAGGAGAGGAGGAGGAGGGAGCCGCAGCAGCGCTGTGTTATTGGTGGAGGCGCTGCTGCCCCTCTGCTTCACTATAGGCTGTTCTCGGAAGACAGCCTATAGTGAAGCAGAGAAGCAGCAGCAGCGCCTCAACCAGTAACAAAGCGCTGCTGCGGCTCCCTCCTCCACCTCCCTCCTCCTCCTTCCCCCGAACCGCTGCTCCTCTCCTCTCTGGGCGGCTGTGCGCTGCGGGCAGCGGTTGCCCGCAGCGCACAGCGGCATGTAATGAGTCAGTTTGACTCATTACATGCTTTGGGCCCCTGGACAGAGGCGGGCCCCAGTGCAACGCACTGGTTGCACTGGCGGTAGTTCCGCCTCTGACTCCGGCCACAAGCATTCTTATTGCTGCAGCCGCTGCCAGCTATCAGTGCTGGGATGCATGCTGTGGCTGCTGGCTGTCAGTATGAGCTCTTTCCACTGGGTTACACACTTATGACACCATCCGCGTCTCCACTTACAGTAACCGTCTGACAGAGCTCTGGCTCACCCCCACTACCCGAGCCTGGCAGCCTGTTTACAGTTTGACTGCTCAGGACACCAGGGTGGGGGGTGGGAAGTGTGAGCACTGAAGGGAGAGAACAGGAGGCTGGCCGGCTACACTTATGTACTCTGGCCACCAGTGTCCACACAACCCTAATAACTGACGGCGTGAGAAAGGAAAGACGTGTCTGTGAGATTACGTCAGAGATGTGTGATTGATTTTTGTGTTAAACTTGGCTAAAGCAGAAATGAGACTCATGAAATGTTACGGCAAGCATATGGTGTCGAAACAATTCGCCATGCTGCAGTATTTCGTTACTGGAGGTACTTCAAAGGGGGTAATACGCGAGTGGAACAAAAAAAAGCTATATATATTTTTTTTATATTTGTAAACATTTTTTTTTTATATATATTTTTTAAACATCGGTTAATCACCATTGGACCAGGACCATCGCGACTTTGATTACCCAGTGGCTGCTCATCTGAGAAATTAGAGGGCTGAAGGGAGGGGTTAACTTCCATAAATTTAATTTTCGGAGGTTTGACCGCAAGATAGGCTGTGCTGCATCCCGCCCATTGGCCCTCATTCCGAGTTGATCGGTCGCAAGGCGAATTTAGCAGAGTTACACACGCTAAGCCTACGCCTACTGGGAGTGAATCTTAGCTTCTTAAAATTGCGACCGGTGTATTCGCTATAATGCGATTACTAACTACTTAGCAGTTTCAGAGTAGCTCCAGACTTACTCTGCCTGTGCGATCATTTCAGTGCTTGTCGTTCCTGGTTGACGTCACAAACACACCCAGCGTTCGCCCAGGCACTCCCACCGTTTCTCCGGCCACTCCTGCGTTTTTCCCGGAAACGGTAGCGTTTTCAGCCACACGCCCCTGAAACGCCGTGTTTCCGCCCAGTAACACCCATTTCCTGTCAATCACATTACGTTCGCCGGAGCGAAGAAAAAGCCGTGAGTAAAAATACTTTCTTCATAGTAAAGTTACTTGGCGCAGTCGCAGTGCGAACATTGCGCATGCGTACTAAGCGGATTTTCACTGCGATGCGATGAAAAATACCGAGCGAACAACTCGGAATGAGGGCCATTGTTCGGTGATCATCAGACAATGGACATAATTCAGAAAAAGATTGCAATTGCAAAGCAGCTTTGTAAATGCAATTCAAAGCAATGCAAATACAGGAGGAGGTGCATCCCACCTCCTTCCTGCATTTGTGATGCACTCACATATGAGATGAACATCATGATCATCGGGTTACTAAGGCTTGCCGAGGCCGATGCAGTCCTTGGACTCGCCACTACCAGGAAACAGGCAACGCTGGCTGCCCCTTCCCCAGAACGTCTCTCTGTCAATCAGGCAGAGGCATTTGCATCCCTGTGATGTGATCGCAGGACCCGTTCTACACATGCACATAACAGGTCCTGCCAGGGCCGGACTGGCCATCTGGCACTTCTGGCAAATGCCAGAAGGGTCGATGGCCACGTGGGCCGGTCCAGCCGAGCAGCAGCAGCAGTTTGCTTCTGAGCCGAGGAGCCGTGAAACGTGCTACGCCCGCCCACTTCTATGTCATCAGCTGAACTGTCCGTCCACCGAACGGGCTCTCTAGCAGTCTGCCCCACGTGACGGCTGTGGACTGTAGCATGCAGCTGAGAAGCCCCACATACACAAAGCAGACGATGACACTAGCTGCTGCTGGTGGGAGCACAGCACAGGAGGTGATTGCAGTAACCCCCGTCTGTCCAAGCATAGAGATAACAAGGCTAAAGGTAAAACAGCGGGCAGTACATACACTTGAAGAGTGACTATTGGTGTTAACCCCTGCAGTGCCTTTCAGCTGTGCACACAAGCTAATGCCTTTATAAAAAGGCTGAGACTACCCCTTTTCACCTTCATTATTTAACCTGTAGCGCAGTCCAATTTGCTAGTCATTTAATATTAAAAAGACTTTGTGCTTTTAAAGGAAATTACAAGTATCACTGCTTGATGGTTCTGTACAAAGGGCAATTTCATTTGCTGAGTCCTATCCATCTCTTTTGTATTCCACATTGCACAGCACAGTCACTGGTGGGACAGAACTAAAGGTCCATAAACACTATGCGATATCACACACGATATCACTAATTTTCAGCTTTCTGAGCGATATTGTTTGTGATATCGCCAGTGTGTATGCTACAGACGATGAATGATGTGCGCTTCCACACTTCGTTATTGTCCACCTTTCGGCGGCTGTGCATGCAGTTCAACTTGGTAAATCTTGCTTGCAGCAAAATAGGTCATCTTACCCTGCTGCCTTTCTCTCTCCCTAGTCCCTACTGTATGCCCTTGCTATCCCTCTCTCTGTCACTCTCCCTAAGTCCCTGCTGTCACTCTCCCTGAATTTTGTCTCATTCCATGTGGCATAATGTGAATTTCGGCTCATTCTGTGTGCTACAATGTGAATTTCGGCTCATACCGTGTGCTATAATGTGAATTTCGGCTCATTCTGTGTGGTATAATGTGAATTTCGGCTCATTCTGTGTGGTATAATGTGAATTTCGGCTCATACCGTGTGCTATAATGTGAATTTTGGCTCATTCTGTGTGCTATAATGTGAATTTCGGCTCATACCGTGTGCTATAATGTGAATTTCGGCTCATTCTGTGTGCTATAATGTGAATTTCGGCTCATTCTGTGTGGTATAATGTGAATTTCGGCTCATACCGTGTGCTATAATGTGAATTTCGGCTCATTCTGTGTGGTATAATGTGAATTTCGGGTCACACTGTGTGGTATGTGAAAGGGGCACCAGTACTAGATAGTATAAGGGCTCCTACTATTGTGGTGCATAATGTGTATAAGGGGTATATGGTGTGGTAAACTACAATGAAGGACACGCCCCATTTTGAGTGTCCATGCCCCTTTTCTGAAGCGCACGCGCCTTCGGCGCGCGCTTGGTTACAACCTTTATTTCTCTATCGTCCTAAGTGGATGCTGGGGTTCCTGAAAGGACCATGGGGAATAGCGGCTCCGCAGGAGACAGGGCACAAAAAAGTAAAGCTTTACTAGGTCAGGTGGTGTGCACTGGCTCCTCCCCCTATGACCCTCCTCCAGACTCCAGTTAGATTTTGTGCCCGAACGAGAAGGGTGCAATCTAGGTGGCTCTCCTAAAGAGCTGCTTAGAGAAAGTTTAGTTTAGGTTTTTTTCTTTACAGTGAGTCCTGCTGGCAACAGGATCACTGCAACGTGGGACTTAGGGGGAAAGTAGTAAACTCACCTGCATGCAGAGTGGATTTGCTGCTTGGCTACTGGACACCATTAGCTCCAGAGGGATCGAACACAGGCCCAGCCGTGGAGTCCGGTCCCGGAGCCGCGCCGCCGACCCCCTTGCAGATGCTGAAGCGGGAAGAGGTCCGGAAACCGGCGGCTGAAGACTCCTCAGTCTTCATAAGGTAGCGCACAGCACTGCAGCTGTGCGCCATTTTCCTCTCAGCACACTTCACTGGGCAGTCACTGAGGGTGCAGAGCGCTGGGGGGGGGCGCTCTGAGAGGCAAATATAAACCTTATACAAGGCTAAAAATACCTCACATATAGCCCATAGGGGCTATATGGAGATATTTAACCCCTGCCTGACTGGAAAAATAGCGGGAGAAGAACCCGCCGAAAAAGGGGCGGGGCCTATCTCCTCAGCACACGGCGCCATTTTCTGTCACAGCTCCGCTGGTCAGAACGGCTCCCAGGTCTCTCCCCTGCACTGCACTACAGAAACAGGGTAAAACAGAGAGGGGGGGCACATTAATGGCTATATATATATATATATTAAAGCAGCTATAAGGGAGCACTTAATATAAGGATATCCCTTGTATATATAGCGCTTTGTGGTGTGTGCTGGCAGACTCTCCCTCTGTCTCCCCAAAAGGGCTAGTGGGTCCTGTCTTCATTAGAGCATTCCCTGTGAGTTTGCGGTGTGTGTCGGTACGTGGTGTCGACATGTATGAGGACGATATTGGTGTGGAGGCGGAGCAATTGCCAAATATGCAGATGTCACCCCCCAGGGGGTCGACACCAGAATGGATGCCTTTATTTGTGGAATTACGTGATGGTTTATCTTCCCTTAAACAGTCAGTTGAGGACATGAGGCGGCCGGACAATCAATTAATGCCTGTCCAGGCGCCTCAAACACCGTCAGGGGCTGTAAAACGCCCTTTGCCTCAGTCGGTCGACACAGACCCAGACACGGGCACTGATTCCAGTGACGACGGTAGAAATTCAAACGTATTTTCCAGTAGGGCCACACGTTATATGATTTTGGCAATGAAGGAGACGTTACATTTAGCTGATACTACAGATACCGTAAAACAGGGTATTATGTATGGTGTGAAAAAACTACAAACAGTTTTTCCTGAATCAGAAGAATTAAATGACGTGTGTGATGAAGCGTGGGTTGCTCCTGATAAAAAGTTGATAATTTCAAAAAAGTTATTGGCATTATACCCTTTCCCGCCAGAGGTTAGGGCGCGCTGGGAAACACCCCCTAAGGTGGACAAGGCGCTCACACGCTTATCCAAACAAGTGGCGTTACCCTCTCCTGAGACGGCCGCACTTAAGGATCCATCAGATAGAAAGATGGAAGTTATTCAAAAGAATATATACACACATGCAGGTGTTATACTACGACCAGCTATAGCAACTGCCTGGATGTGCAGTGCTGGAGTAGTTTGGTCAGAATCCCTGATTGAAAATATTGATACCCTAGATAGGGACAATGTTTTACTGTCGTTAGAACAAATAAAGGATGCATTTATCTATATGCGTGATGCACAGAGGGATATTTGCACACTGGCATCTCGGGTGAGTGCTATGTCCATTTCAGCCAGAAGAGCCTTATGGACACGACAGTGGACAGGCGATGCGGATTCAAAACGTCACATGGAGGTTTTGCCGTATAAAGGGGAGGAGTTATTTGGAGTTGGTCTATCAGACTTGGTGGCCACGGCTACTGCCGGGAAATCCACTTTTTTACCTCAAGTCACTCCCCAACAGAGAAAGGCACCGACCTTTCAACCGCAGCCTTTTCGCTCCTACAAAAATAAGAGAGCAAAGGGCTTGTCGTACCTGCCACGAGGCAGAGGAAGAGGGAAGAGACACCAACAGGCAGCTCCTTCCCAGGAACAGAAGCCCTCCCCGGCTCCTGCAAAAACCTCAGCATGACGCTGGGGCCTCTCAAGCGGACTCGGGGACAGTGGGGGGCCGTCTCAAAAATTACAGCGCGCAGTGGGCTCACTCGCAGGTAGACCCCTGGATCCTGCAGATAATATCTCAGGGGTACAGGTTGGAATTAGAGACGGATCCTCCTCATCGTTTCCTGAAGTCTGCCTTACCAACCGTCTCTTCCGAAAGGGAGAGGGTGTTGGAAGCCATTCACAAGCTGTACGCTCAGCAGGTGATAGTCAAAGTACCCCTATTACAACAAGGAAAGGGGTATTATTCCACTCTATTTGTGGTACCGAAGCCGGATGGCTCGGTAAGGCCTATTCTAAATCTGAAGTCCTTGAACCTCTACATAAAAAAGTTCAAGTTCAAGATGGAGTCACTCAGAGCAGTGATAGCGAACCTGGAAGAAGGGGACTTTATGGTATCCTTGGACATCAAGGATGCGTATCTACACGTTCCGATTTACCCCGCACACCAGGGGTACCTCAGGTTCATTGTTCAAAACTGTCACTATCAGTTTCAGACGCTGCCGTTCGGATTGTCCACGGCGCCTCGGGTCTTTACCAAGGTAATGGCCGAGATGATGATTCTTCTTCGAAGAAAAGGCGTATTAGTTATCCCATACTTGGACGATCTCCTAATAAGGGCAAGGTCCAGAGAACAGCTGGAGACAGCTTTAGCACTATCTCAAGAGGTGCTAAAACAACACGGGTGGATTCTGAATATTCCAAAATCCCATTTAATCCCGACAACTCGTCTGCTGTTCCTAGGAATGATTCTGGACACGGTTCAGAAAAAGGTTTTCCTTCCAGAGGAAAAAGCCAAGGAGTTATCCGATCTGGTCAGGAACCTCCTAAAACCAGGAAAAGTGTCAGTACATCAATGCACAAGAGTCCTGGGAAAAATGGTGGCTTCTTACGAAGCAATTCCATTCGGCAGATTCCATGCAAGAATATTCCAAAGGGATCTGTTGGACAAATGGTCAGGGTCGCATCTGCAGATGCACCTGCGAATAACCCTGTCACCAAAGACAAGGGTGTCACTTCTGTGGTGGTTGCAGAAGGCTCACCTATTAGAAGGCCGCAGATTCGGCATTCAGGATTGGATCCTGGTGACCACGGACGCCAGCCTGAGAGGCTGGGGAGCAGTCACACAAGGAAGAAACTTCCAGGGAGTATGGACGAGTCTGGAAAAGTCTCTTCACATAAACATTCTGGAACTAAGAGCAATCTACAATGCTCTAAGCCAGGCGGAACTTCTCCTGCAAGGAAAGCCGGTGTTGATTCAGTCGGACAACATCACGGCGGTCGCCCATGTAAACAGGCAGGGCGGCACAAGAAGCAGGAGTGCAATGGCAGAAGCTGCCAAGATTCTTCGCTGGGCGGAGAATCACGTGATAGCACTGTCAGCAGTGTTCATCCCGGGCGTGGACAACTGGGAAGCAGACTTCCTCAGCAGACACGATCTTCATCCGGGAGAGTGGGGTCTACATCCAGAAGTCTTCAACATGTTAATAGACCGTTGGGAAAGACCAATTGTAGACATGATGGCGTCTCGCCTCAACAAGAAACTGGACAAATATTGCGCCAGGTCAAGAGATCCACAGGCAATAGCTGTGGACGCACTGGTAACTCCTTGGGTGTACCAGTCAGTGTATGTGTTTCCTCCTCTGCCGCTCATACCAAAGGTATTGAAGATCATACGGCAAAGAAGAGTAAGAACAATACTAGTGGTTCCGGATTGGCCGAGAAGGACTTGGTATCCGGAACTTCAAGAGATGCTCACGGACGAACCGTGGCCTCTACCTCTGAGAAGGGACCTGCTACAGCAGGGTCCCTGTCTTTTTCAAGACTTACCGCGGCTGCGTTTGACGGCATGGCGGTTGAACGCCAGATCCTAAAAGGGAAAGGCATTCCAGAAGAAGTCATTCCTACCTTGATTAAGGCACGGAAGGAAGTCACCGTGAAACATTATCACCGCATTTGGCGAAAATATGTAGCGTGGTGCGAGGATCGGAGGGTTCCGACGGAGGAATTCCAACTGGGTCGTTTCCTACATTTCCTGCAATCAGGATTATCTATGGGTCTCAAATTGGGATCCATTAAGGTTCAAATTTCGGCCCTGTCAATATTCTTCCAAAAAGAATTGGCCTCTGTCCCTGAGGTCCAGACTTTTGTCAAGGGAGTACTGCATATACAGCCTCCTGTGGTGCCTCCGGTGGCACCGTGGGATCTAAATGTAGTTTTAGATTTCCTCAAATCCCATTGGTTTGAACCATTGAAAAAGGTGGATTTGAAATATCTCACATTGAAAGTGACTATGTTACTAGCCCTGGCCTCTGCCAGGAGAGTATCTGAATTGGCGGCTTTATCTTATAAAAGTCCTTATCTAATCTTCCATTCGGATAGGGCAGAACTGCGGACTCGTCCGCATTTTCTCCCTAAAGTGGTATCAGCATTTCATCTGAACCAACCTATTGTGGTGCCTGCGGCCACTAGCGACTTGGAGGACTCCAAGTTGTTGGACGTTGTCAGAGCCTTAAAAATATACATTGCAAGGACGGCTGGAGTCAGAAAATCTGACTCGCTGTTTATATTGTATGCACCCAACAAGTTGGGCGCACCTGCTTCTAAGCAGTCGATTGCTCGTTGGATTTGTAACACAATTCAACTTGCACATTCTGTGGCAGGCCTGCCACAGCCTAAAACTGTAAAAGCCCACTCCACAAGGAAGGTGGGCTCATCTTGGGCGGCTGCCCGAGGGGTCTCGGCATTACAACTCTGCCGAGCAGCTACGTGGTCGGGGGAGAACACGTTTGTAAAATTTTACAAATTTGATACCCTGGCAAAGGAGGACCTGGAGTTCTCTCATTCGGTGCTGCAGAGTCATCCGCACTCTCCCGCCCGTTTGGGAGCTTTGGTATAATCCCCATGGTCCTTTCAGGAACCCCAGCATCCACTTAGGACGATAGAGAAAATAAGAATTTACTTACCGATAATTCTATTTCTCGGAGTCCGTAGTGGATGCTGGGCGCCCATCCCAAGTGCGGATTATCTGCAATACTTGTACATAGTTATTGTTAACTAATTCGGGTTATTGTTAAGGAGCCATCTTTAAGAGGCCCTTTCTGTTGTCATACTGTTAACTGGGTTTAGATCACAAGTTGTACGGTGTGATTGGTGTGGCTGGTATGAGTCTTACCCGGGATTCAAAATGCCTCCCTTATTGTGTATGCTCGTCCGGGCACAGTACCTAACTGGAGTCTGGAGGAGGGTCATAGGGGGAGGAGCCAGTGCACACCACCTGACCTAGTAAAGCTTTACTTTTTTGTGCCCTGTCTCCTGCGGAGCCGCTATTCCCCATGGTCCTTTCAGGAACCCCAGCATCCACTACGGACTCCGAGAAATAGAATTATCGGTAAGTAAATTCTTATTTTTTCCATACCCCCACTTCAACATTTCCACTTCAACCAATGGTTGTGTGTATTTTAATACAGAATGATGTACACTTGTATGTTGTTATAATATTAATTATATTTGTAAGAGCATAGACTAAGAAGTAGGAGGAGTCGGGAATAGTAAGGGGAGGAGTCAGATGCTGACACCGAGGTGGGCCTGTGTGCTTCAAAAATGCCAGGGCCTATTTTTGGTCCCAGTCCGGCCCTGGGTCCTGCACATGCGCAGTTTCCCGACCATCAGGTTCAATATCCTCCCATACTGGGCCGAACACACATGAGGGGACCCTGTTTTGAAAGAGGGAGGGTCTCATGTTGGTCCTGACACTGCTGCCAAATTGACATATACAGTATACATGTGTTACTTTAAAACAAGCAGGGAATACAACAAATAAGTATATTACTTTGCGTGCTGAGTCTCTGTGATTTCTTCTTATAGAAGTTGCTGAGGTTATCTTTCTTATATATATACACACACATAAAAAATATAAGTCTAATAATTTGAACAATCAATTATATCCACCAGTGTAAATTAGCTAGGATTCCAATCCCAGCTTAATAGACAAGATTGTCGCAAATTGCACTGAGCTATATTGAAAAGCTGCACTGTGGCTTTATGGTTATTGATTAATTGGCCTCTTAGGAAATAAAAAGTAATTTTTTTTTGCTATTCCACAAATGCCTAGCATTGAATCTCTGCCATATGCTGTTGCGATGTACAACACACATAATTATGTTTTACCCTTTACTGTCAATGCATGAGGAATTACATTTGTCAATGGGATCGTACTATGGGGGTAATTCCCAAGTTGATCGCAGCAGGAAATTTTTTAGCAGTTGGGCAAAACCATGTGCACTGCAGGGAGGCAGATATAACATGTGCAGAGAGAGTTAGATTTGGGTGGGGTGTGTTCAATCTGCAATCTAAATTGCAGTGTAAAAATAAAGCAGCCAGTATTTACCCTGCACAGAAACAAAATAACCCACCCAAATCTAACTCTCTCTGCAGATGTTATATCTGCCACCCCTGCAGTGCACATGGTTTTGCCCAACTGCTAAAAAATTTCCTGCTGTGATCAACTTGGAATTACCCCCTATGTAAGCTGCAGGCCCCACATTTTGCTGAGCCAGGCCTGTATAAATCATACTGTGGTCAAGAAGCCTAGGGAAAGGCAGGGCAAAGGGAGTGGCTCAGAAATGTGCTTCTTTGCACAGGCCATAGATACACAGTATGTAATGTGATACTTTGAACGTGGTTGTGTAATTTGGTCCTCCCCTGCATGATTGCATCACCAAGACAATGTGCAAACACACTGTATTACCACAGTCCATTAAGAAGGTGTCGGCTAGCCTCGTCCTCCAGGTAGGGATTTCTTTTTTTGTCTAGCAATTACAAGGGATGATCTGTTAATACCTGCCTTACTAACATGTTTTTGAACATGATGTTTAATGTTAAAGTGTAAAGACAGCATTCAGACATAATTTAATTATTTCCCTTTAATAAGCTGAGTTAGTACTGTGAAAGTCCAACATATTTTAATTGCTTTGTAAAGATTTTAGTGACAATGTGGGTCATTCCGAGTTGATCGCTAGTGAAAAATGTTCGCAGCGCAGCGATTAAGTGAAAAAGCGGCACTTCTGCGCATGCGGCACAGAGCGCACACGCGACGTACTTTCACAACAGCTGATGTATTTTTACACATGGTCTAGCGACGCTTTTCAGTCGCAATGGCAGCCGCAGAATGATTGACAGGAAAGGGGCGTTTCTGTGTGTCAACTGACCGTTTTCAGGGAGTGTTCCAAAAAACGCAGGCTTGCCAGGAAAAACGCAGGTGTGGCTGGCCGAACGCAGGGCGTGTTTGTGACGTCAAATCCGGAACTGAATGGTCTGAAGTGATTGCAAGCGCTGGGTAGGTCTGGAGCTACTCTGAAACTGCACAATTATTTTTTGTAGCCGCTCTGCGATCCTTTCGTTCGCACTTCTGCTAAGCTAAGATACACTCCCAGAGGGCGGCGGCTTAGCGTTTGCACGGCTGCTAAAAACAGCTAGCGAGCGATCAACTTGGAATGACCCCCAATATACAAAGTGCCTTCACAGAGGTCCTTTTCATTAACACAAATTTCACTGATTTATACTCTGTATTAAAATAGCTTTTGTGTAATATTTCACACATACAATATACAACAGCGAATAAAAATGAGATATTGTACCTAAAATCCTAAAGCAATATCATTTAATAGCGAACCCAAACATTACAGCATACAGTATACTCGCTGACAAAAGTCATGTAACTACATGCACATGTACAGATAACCGCATACTGCAGACACATAAGTACAGTTTTGAATAAAACTTTCAACCCAAAATGCTATAATCTAACTAAAAACAGCATTTTGCAACAGTCACACATGTAGAAAAAAAAAACTAACAAAACAGGATACTTCACATTTTTGGCATACAAAGAATTACTCTTTGATATGGATAGTAAATAAGAAATAACAGCCTTCACTTATTAAGATACGTGATTTACATGTAATAAGCCTGGAGAAGGTATAAAGAAGTGATAAAGCAGTGATAAGTGCAAGGTGATAACGCATCAGCCTATCAGCTCTAATATGTAAATTGACAGTTACGAGCTGATTGGCTGGTGCATTATCACCTTGCACTTATCACTGCTTTATGCCTTCTTCAGGCTTAATACATCTGCCCCCATGTGCGGCACCTTCTTACTTTTAACAAAAGCTTAATTCTGACAGAATCATATAATAAAAAACTATTGTGCCACAAACAGGTATCAAAATGAAACTATCTATTCTTGGAGCTACTGGCCAGACTGGATTGTTCTTGGTTTCCCAAGCCTTGCAGGATGGACATCAAGTAACAGCTATTGTGAGAAATGTCAGTAAAATGACTATTCAGCACCAAAATCTTAAGGTAAACAATAATAAATTCACCTAATGTTTTTGATAATCTGGTACATTTTTTTTTTCATTACAGTTAATAACAATATAGAAACAACCGACTGTTTAATATGTAAAATAGGTTTCTGAGTAATTTTGTAGTGCTCGTTTTGGTGTGAATTAGCATATTATGTATATCATGTACAGCTAACTATTGTATATGTTCCAACTGTCCTGATTTAAAATGTATTCTGTGGGTCAGAAAGTTGTGATGCCTCTTACGTTTACTGTTGCTTAGATGGTCCTTATGATGATAAATGGGGGTTTTGAGTGGGGGAGGTAAGCATACCTCCCAACATCGAAAGGCTGTAATGCTGGACTCCTTGTGCAAAAATCGGGACAGTTGGGAGGTATGGGTAAGGGGTAGATTGGAACTTAAGAAGATCTAGGCCCACCCCCAGGGTTCAGCTACACCTTTGTTGGGAAATTGCCATGCCTGAAATTTTAGCATTCTATTGTATAATATAGAGATGAGCGGGTGCGGTTCCCTGAGAACCGAACCCTACTGGACTTCACGTCCCGAGCCCAGATCCGAGTCCGGCTCGGGTTTTCCTGCCTGACTTGGAAACTAGAACGAGGCAAAAACGTCATCATCCCGCTGTCGGATTCTCGCAGGAATTGGATTCCATATAAGGAGCCGCGCGTCGCTTATATTTTCACTCCGGTATTGGAGAGTGTAGCGTGAGGACGTGTCTCCATCCTCAGTGTCCTGCATCAGTACAGTGGTAGTGTCTTGTGCTGCATCAGTCCAGTCACAGTGGTAGTGTTCTCTGCTGCCATATGTCCAGTGCTGCTGTATAAGTCCAGTCCAGTGGTGCTGTGTTTTGCTGCATCAGTCCAGTGGTAGCGTCTTGTGCTGCATCAGTCCAGTCACAGTGGTAGTGTTCTCTGCTGCCATATGTCCAGTGCTGCTGTATAAGTCCAGTCCATTGCAGTGGTGTTGTGTTGTCACGCATCAGTCCAGTGGTGGTGTCCCTGTGCTGCTGTATATGTGCAGTGGTACTGCTGCATATGTCCAGCGGTACTGTTGAATAAATCCAGTGCATATGTCCAGCGGTACTGTTGAATAAATCCAGTGATACTGCTGTATATGTCCAGTGGTACTGCCATATAATTCCAGTGATACTGCCGTATATGTCCAGTAGTACTGTCGTATAAATCCAGTCCAGTGATTCTGCCGTATAAGTCCAGTGGTACTGCCGTATATGTCCAGTGATACTGCCGTATAAATCCAGTGATACTGCCATATAAATCCAGTTGTACTGGCATATAAATCCAGTCCAGTGATTCTGCCGTATATGTCCAGTGAAACTGCTGTATAATTCCAGTGATACTGCCGTATATGTCCAGTGATACTGTCATATATGTCCAGCGGTACTGCCGTATAAATCCAGTGATACTGGCGTATATGTCCAGTGGTTCTGCCATATAATTCCAGTGATAGTGCGGCATATGTCCAGTGGTACTGGCGTATAAATCCAGTCCAGTGGTACTGCCGTATAATTCCAGTGGTACTGCCGTATAATTGCAGTGGTACTGCCATATAATTCCAGTGAAACTGCCGTATAAATCCAGCCAGTGGTACTGCCGTATAAGTCCAGTGGTACTGACCTGTGCTGTATATTATTTACTCCATTTAAAGGGGTTATTAATATTTAATCCAAATAGTTTTTACAGGGTTTGCCCTGTGTGGTGTAGGGATACGCTGTCCTGTGCCGCATATTGTGTTGTATAACTCCAGAAAAATAATGGAGAACAAAAATTTGGAGGAGAAAATAGGGAAAGATCAAGAGTCACTTCCTCCTAGTGCTGAAGCTGTTGCCACTAGTCATGACATAGACAATGAAATGCCATCAACGTCGTCTGCCAAGACCGATGCCCAATGTGATAATAGAGGGCATGAACAATCCAAAAAGCAAAAAGACCCCAAAAAAATAAATTTAAATGGTCTGAGGGCAATTTACGAAACGGAGTGGCAAGAAACGGCTATGGCCCTGGCCTATATTCATGACTAGTGGTTCAGCTTCACATGACGATGGAAGCCCTCATTCTCCCGCTAGAAAAATGATAAGAGTTAAGCTGGCAAAAGCACAGCAAAGAACTGTGCGTTCTAAGATGGTATCACAAATCCCCAAGGAGAGTCCAATTGTGTCGGAGGTTGCCTGACCTTCCCAACACTGGACGGGAAGAGGTGGCTCCTTCCACCGTTTGCATGCCCTCTGCAAGTGCTGGAAGAAGCACCCACAGTCCAGTTTCTGATATTTAAATTGAAGATGTCACTGTTGAAATACACCAGGATGAACATTTGGGTGTTGCTGGCGCTGAGGAGGAAGTTGACGATGAGGATTGTGATGGTGATGTGGTTTGTTTAAATCAGGCACTGGGGGAAACAGTTGTTGTCCGTGGGATGATTAAGCCCATTGTGATGCCTGGGCAAAATACCAAAAAAGCTACCTCTTCAGTGTGGAATTATTTCTCCACAAATTCGGACAACAGGTGTCAAGCCGTGTGTTACCTCTCTCAATCCGTAATAAGTAGGGTAAGGACATTAACCACCCAGGAACATCCTCCCTTATACGTCACCTGCTGCGAATTCATCAGAAGTCAGTGTCAAGTTCCTAAACATAGGGTAAGAGCGTAGGCAGTCCACTGACACCTAAATCCCTTCTTCCTCTTGTACCCAAGCTCCTGCAAGCCACACCAACAACTCCCTCAGCGTCAACTTCCTCCTCAGTCAGGAACGTCAGTAGTCCTGCAGGCCATGTCACTGGCAAGACTGATGAGTCCTCTCCAAACTGTGATTCCTCCGGAGGACCCTTAAGTGGTACGCCTACCCCTGCTGTTGTTGCTGGTGGGAGTCAATCGTCATCCCAGAGGGGAAGTCAGAAGACCATTTGTACTACTTCAGCTAAGCAATTGACTGTCCAACAGTCCATTGTGAGGAAGATGAAATATGCCAGCAGTCATCCTGTTGCAAAGCGGAGAACTGAGGCCTTGACAGCTATGTTGGTGTTAGACGTGCGTCCGGTATCCGCCATTAGTTCAGTGGGACTTAGAAAATTAATGGAGGTAGTGTGTCCCCGGTATCAAATCCCATCTAGGTTCGACTTCACTATGATACCGAGAATGTACAGAGACGTCAGACATGTGGACAAGTGGAACAGGTCAGACTAAGGACTATATGATTGTGACAGGCCACTGGGTAGATGTATTGCCTCCTGCAGCAACAACAGCGGCGGCACCAGTAGCAGCATCTCGCAAACGCCAACTCGTTCCTAGGCAGGCTACGCTATGTATCACCGCTTTCCTTAAGAGGCACACAGCTGACAACCTCTTACAGAAACTGAGGAATATCATCGCAGAATGGCTTACCCCAATTGGACTCTCCTGGGGATTTGTGATATCGGACAATGCCACCAATATTGTGCGTGCATTACATCTGGGCAAATTCCAGCATGTCCCATGTTTTGCACATACAATTAATCTGGAGGTGCAGATTTTTTTTTTAAATGACAGGGGTGTGCAGGAGGGGCTGTCGGTGGCCCAAAAAATTGCGGGCCACTTTTGACATTCAGCCACCGCGTGCCGAAGACTGTAACGCCAGCAAACACTCCTGAACCTGCCCTGTTATCACCTGAAGCAAGAGGTGGTAATGAGGTGGAATTCAACACTCTATATGCTTCAGAGGATGGAGAAGCAGCAAAAGGCCATTCAAGCCTATACATCCACCTACAATATAGGCAAAGGATGGGGAATGCACCTGACTCAAGCACAGTGGAGAATGATTTCCATCTTGTGCAAGGTTCTCCAACCCTTTGAACTTGCCACACGTGAAGTCAGTTCAGACACTGCCAGCTTGAGTCAGGCCATTCCCCTCATCAGGCTTTTGCAGAAGCAGCTGGAGAAATTGAAGGAGGAGCTAAGACGGAGTGATTCCGATAAGTATGTGGGACTTGTGGATGGAGCCCTTCATTCGCTTTGCCATGATTCAAGGGTGGTCAATCTGTTGAAATCAGAGCACTACATTTTGGCCACCGTGCTCGATCCTAGGTTTAAAGCCTATGTTGTATCTCTCTTTCCGGCAGACACAAGTCTGCAGAGGTTCAAAGACCTGCTGGTGAGAAAATTGTCAACTCAAGCGGAACGTGACCCGTCAACAGCTACTCCTTCATTTTCTCCCGCAACAGGGGCTGCGAGGAAAAGGATAACATTTCATAGCCCACCCGCTGGCGGTGATGCATGGCAGTCAGGAGCGAGTGCTGACATCTGGTCTGGACTGAAGAACCTGCCAACAATTACTGACATGTCTACTGTCACTTCATATGATTCTGTCACCATTGAAATTATGGTGGATGATTATATGAGTGACAGCATCCAAGTAGGCATGTCAGACAGTCCGTACATATACTGGCAGGAAAAAGAGGCAAGTTGGATGCCCTTGCACAAACTGGCTTTATTTTACCTAAGTTGCCCCCCCTCCAGTGTGTACTCCGAAAGAGTGTTTAGTGCAGCTGGTAACCTTGTCAGCGATCGGTTTAGGAGGTTACTTCCACAAAATGTGGAGATGATGATCATCATCAAAATTAATTATAAATTCCTCCGGGAACACCTTTACCAGCAGTTGCCTCCAGAAAGTACACAGGGACCTGTGATGGTGGATTCCAGTGGGGACAAATTAATACTCTTTGAGGAGGATGTACACACTGAAAGGGGTGAGGAATCAGAGGATGAGGTCAACATCTTGCCTCTGTAGAGCCAGTTTGTGCAAGTAGAGATTGATTGCTTATTTTTTGGTGGGTGCCTAAGCAAACCAGTCATTTCAGCCACAGTCGTGTGGCAGACCCTGTCGTTGAAATGATTGGTTTGTTAAAGCGTGCGTGTCCTGTTTATACAACATAAGGGTGGGTGGGAGGTCCCAAGGACAATTCCATCTTGCAAATCTTTCTCTTCTTTGCATCGTGTGCTGTTTGGGGACTAGTTTTTTAAAGTGCCACCCTGTCTGACACTGCCGTACAACTCCAGGGGTACTGCCGTATAAGTCCAGGGGTACTGCCGTATAAGTCCAGTCCAGTGGTGCTGTCTTGTGCTGCATCAGTCCAGTGGTGGTGTCCTGTGCTGTATATTATTTACTCCAAATAAAAGTGTTATATACTTTACTTATATTATCCAAATAATTTTTACAGGGTTTGCCGTGTGTGTGTGGTTTAGGGGTACGCTCTCCTGTGCCACCAATATTGTGTGTATACTGTATATTACATCTGGGCATATTCCAGCACATCCCATGTTGTTTGTACCGCACACTTGTGTCGCTTAGCTTAGTCATAAAGCTACCTCATTGCACCGCTTTTTCTTCTTTGCATGATGTGCTGTTTGGGGCCTCGTTTTTGAATAGTGCCATCCTGTCTGCCACTGCAGTGCCACTCCTAGATGGGCCAGATGTTTGTGCCGCACACTTGTGTCGCTTAGCTTAGTCATACAGCCACCTCGGTGCAACCTTTTGGCCTAAAAACAATATTGTGAGGTGTTCAGAATAGACTGGAAATGAGTGGAAATTAATGTTATTGAGGTTAATAATACTGTAGGATCAAAATTACCCCCACATTCTGTGATTTTAGCTGTTTTTATGTTTTTTTCAAAAATCATCCAGATCCAAAACCAAAACACGAAAGGGTGGTTTTGGCAAAACCAATCCAGATGCAAAAAACAAGCATTAAACCAGAACCAAAACACGAAAAGTGCCCGCCGCACATCTCTAGTATTTATAACTTTTTTCTTTGAAAATACTGATTGTCCCACCATTTAACTTTAGCTTAGCAAGGTGCTGATTAATTTTTATTAAAAGGGAAAATCCATGCATTTTTTTCACTATGATTCATGCCCCACCCTCTAAACAAGGGGTATGGATCACAGGGTTGACAGTCATTAGGTCGACCGCTATTGGTTGACATGACAAAAAGGTCGGCATGTGAAAGGTCAACATGGTCAAATTGACAATGGAAAGGGTTGACAGGAACAAAAGGTCGACACTGGAAAAGGTGGATATAAGAAATGGTCAATACAAATTTTTATTTTTTTTGGGTGTCATTTTCACCATCACAGCACATAGAAACCCCAATTACTGTACCGATTCACTCTCCATGCTTCGGGCAAGGTGCCTCGCTCTGCTATTGCTGTGCTCGGCACAGGTTACTATTCCCAATCGTAGTCCACATGGATGGTAAAGTATGAAAAAGGGGAAGAAAATGAGCCCCCCCCCAAAAAAAAAAGATGTGTTGACCATGTGTGTGAACAATCTGCATCTGTTGACCTTTTGTACCTGTCGACTTTTTACATGTCGACCATTAGTGACTGTCGACCTAATTAAGGTCAACCTACTGTCCGGATACCATAAACAAGCAGAAATGCAGTGGTCCCATGTTTAGCATCCCTGTAGTTCATCACTGGTAGAGCTAGTCCCAGATGGTTTTTAGGTGCTACTAACCTTAAAGTAGAGCTGTCATTTACACACAGTGACACCAGACACTTTATGGGATGAATAATCATAATGTAGCAATGTATCGTATATCAAGTACTTTTTCATTGAATTATGGGTATTTGATGCTTGTCAGCCATTGTACATAGCTTTATGATGCCCGTCATTTGCCCCTCTGAGATGGATCCAATCGGAGCCCTCCCAGCGCCCTGCGCAGCACGTGCTTCATTCGATGCATGCGCAGATAGGACTCCGGGTCCTAAACCCAGAGTCCTATCATAGCAATGGACAGCTCTTTCCACAAGAGCTATCCTTCTTGATTTTATTCATGCATACGGCATTAGTAAACACCGATATGCATGCGGTGAGTTGCGGGATGTGTGATGATTGATGCATCAAGTACCTGGTATCTGCAGCTCAGCTAACGTGAACAAAGCTCTGACTTCTCACTTGTGCAAAGTGTAACCATCGATAGTTATACCTTTGAATGGTTTACATGTGATTGCTAGTAGCCATCGCTTGATTCGATGTTGGACGTCTGGCAACCATTTTATACTGGGCTTCAAATGTCCATTCCTGGTCAGGAGTTCTTCAATATCATCACTGGTTCACAGCAAAGTGATAAATACCTGCGCAACCCACAAAATGGATGGCAGTACTGTGTGTAGGTCACAGGTCCATTTTAAGAAGTTTACATATACATGATGAGCAGTAGAACGTCATCACAGTAGTTGGTTGGGTGAGTTTTAAAATCCAGTAATCTTTAATGATAACCTTCTACTGCCCAGTTTCTAAAATCAAAATTCTCCCCAATAGATTTAGAACTACTGAACAAAGCCTTCCATTACAGCTAGATTCAAGCATACCAGAAATGTAAGTGATATGACCTACACAGCATGGGCTTACAACAGTGGTGGCACTGGGGTCCCACTGACATCACTAAATGAGGGGTGGTTTTAGCAGGGGAAGCCCCCATTTACCTCACTTCGGGGGCATGCTGGCTGCCTCCGGAGACTCTTTCTATGACAGGAGCCGAGTGCTGCAGGTTAATGCCACACTGGAGGAGTGGACAATATGGTATCACCCCCTGGAAAGGTGACACCCGGGAGTGGCCTGCACGCTGCTTATTACGCCACCAGCTTACAATCACTTTAGTCCTATATATAGGAAACTAATGCATATAGAAGTTTTGCAGTTTTAAATTTGTAGTTTTACCAACTGCTGATTTTCAGTTGTTTTTTTTTTCTGTGGGATTTACAGCAGCAATTGCTTAAGGCAATGGGACTGATTCAGAGTTGTAAGCAAACAACTCCCATGTTAAGAGACATACTGTATGCATGTGCAGATGCTGTACTACACATGTGTACATCTCTGTGTGTGAGATCACACACAGTACCAAGCCTGCTTGGAAACAAGATGGGGGAGGCAATGGGGACATTTTACAAAATGGGGACATGCCGCGACCAGGGTCTGTGTTTTCTGACGCAGATTTCCTGGCCACAGCAGAGGAGACAGCTCCTGAAGTGTTAGCATACTTTTATATCGCTGCTACATCCAAAGAAGCAGCAGTGATACAAATAGCCTCCACCCCACAATCAGAGCCAATATACAACATGCATTGCCTTTCAAAATATGCAGCCTTAAATCCGGTGGGCAAACCCATAGTTTTATAAAATAATTTATAAATAATCCCTGCGCCTCTTGGCAGTGATAGTTTCAAAACGGAGCTGATGTCTGCAAGACAGAACTGTGGCTGTACAGATTACTACATTGTTAAATGGCTATAAACCTCTGTTTGTGTTTCCCATCCATACTGTGCCTTACAAGAGATGTCTTATGGGCCCTACACATTACCCGACCCGCTGCCGAGCGGGTCGGGTAATGTGTAGATGGTCAGATTGCTTAGAATTTAAGCACTGATCTCTCCATGTGTACACCCCTTAAGCCTTGGAGAGTGATAAAGAGGACAGAGATAAAGTACCAGGCAATCAGATCCTAATTGTAATGTTACAGGCTGTGTTTGAAAAGTGTCATTTAGGAGCAGTGGGGTAAATTTGTCCCAGATGCCCGGAGGCAAGATAAATATTGGTGTGTGTGTGTGTGTGTGTGTCCCCCCCCCATACATAGATAAATATATGTATGTATGTACATACACTGCTCAAAAAAATAAAGGGAACACTAAAATAACACATCCTAGATCTGAATGAATGAAATATTCTTATTAAATACTTTGTTCTTCACATAGTTGAATGTGCTGACAACAAAATCACACAAAAATTATCAATGGAAATCAAATTTATTAACCCATGGAGGTCTGGATTTGGAGTCACCCTCAAAATTAAAGTGGAAAACACACTACAGGCTGATCCAACTTTGATGTAATGTCCTTAAAACAAGTCAAAATGAGGCTCAGTAGTGTGTGTGGCCTCCACGTTCCTGTATGACCTCCCTACAATGCCTGGGCATGCTACTGATGAGGTGGCGGATGGTCTCCTGAGGGATCTCCTCCCAGACCTGGACTAAAGCATCCGCCAACTCCTGGACAGTCTGTGGTGCAACGTAGCGTTGGTGGATGGAGCGAGACATGATGTCCCAGATGTGCTCAATTGGATTCAGGTCTGGGGAACGGGCGGGCCAGTCCATAGCATCAATGCCTTTGTCTTGCAGGAACTGCTGACACACTCCAGCCACATGAGGTGTAGCATTGTCTTGCATTAGGAGGAACCCAGGGCCAACCGCACCAGCATATGGTCTCGCAAGGGGTCTGAGGATCTCATCTCGGTACCTAATGGCAGTCAGGCTACCTCTGGCGAGCACATGGAGGGCTGTGCGGCCCCCCAAAGAAATACCTCCCCACACCATTACTGACCCACTGCCAAACCGGTCATGCTGGAGGATGTTGCAGGCAGCAGAACGTTCTCCTTGTCGTCTCCAGATTCTGTCATGTCTCACATGTGCTCAGTGAGAACCTGCTTTAATTTGTGAAGAGCACAGGGCGCCAGTGGCGAATTTGCCAATCTTGGTGTTCTCTGGCAAATGCCAAACGTCCTGCACGGTGTTGGGCTGTAAGCACAACCCCCACCTGTGGACGTCGGGCCCTCATACCACCCTCATGGAGTCTGTTTCTGATCGTTTGAGTAGACACATGCACATTTGTGGCTTGCTAGAGGTCATTTTGCAGGGCTCTGGCAGTGCTCCTCCTGTTCCTCCTTGCACAAAGGCAGAGGTAGTGGTCCTGCTGCTGGGTTGTTGCCCTCCTACGGCCTCCTCCACGTCTCCTGATGTACTGGCCTGTCTCCTGGTAGCGCCTCCATGCTCTGGACACTACGCTGACAGACACAGCAAACCTTCTTGCCACAGCTCGCATTGATGTGCCATCCTGGATGAGCTGCACTACCTGAGCCACTTGTGTGGGTTGTAGGGTGTTCATACAGGCACGTGGAGGCCACACACACTACTGAGCCTCATTTTTACTTGTTTTAAGGACATTACATCAAAGTTGGATCAGTCTGTAGTGTGTTTTTCCACTTTAATTTTGAGGGTGACTCCAAATCCAGACCTCCATGGGTTAATAAATTTGATTTTCATTGATAATTTTTGGGTGATTTTGTTGTCAGTACATTCAACTATGTAAAGAACAAAGTATTTAATAAGAATGTTTCATTCATTTAGATCTAGGATGTTATTTTAGTGTTCCCTTTATTTTTTTGAGCAGTGTATATATATATATATATATATATATTATAAATACTATATATATGTGTGTGTGTGTGTGTGTATATATATGGAGTGTTCTGAACAGAAAAGTATATATGCATTTCATTGTCATTTATTTTACATCTCACGTTTCTTACAGGTCATACCCACTATTAGAACCCATGACCTGTTACATTGAAGGCAGACACCTCACTGATAGAGCTATTTGCTCCTGCATAACAAGCCTTCAGATTCTCACTATGGCCCTCATTCCGAGTTGTTCGCTCGTTGCCGAGTTTCGCTATATTGCGATTAGTCGCTTACTGCGCATGCGCAAGGTTCGCAGAGCGCATGCGCTTAGTTATTTTACACAAAAGTTAGGTATTTTACTCACGGCATAATGAGGATTTTTCATCGTTCTGGTGATCGGAGTGTGATTGACAGGAAGTGGGTGTTTCTGGGCGGAAACTGGCCGTTTTATGGGTGTGTGCGGAAAAACGCTGCCGTTTCTGGGAAAAACGCGGGAGTGGCTGGAGAAACGGGGGAGTGTCTGGGCGAACGCTGGGTGTGTTTGTGACGTCAAACCAGGAACTAAACTGACTGAACTGATCGCAGTGGCAGAGTAAGTCTCGAGCTACTCAGAAACTGCAAAGAAATTTCTATTCGCAATTATGCAAATCTTTCGTTCGCAATTCTGCAAAGCTAAGATTCACTACCAGTAGGCGGCGGCTTAGCGTGTGCAATGCTGCTAAAAGCAGCTAGCGAGCGAACAACTCGGAATGAGGGCGTATATGCAGCTACTAGTTAGAATTGTCAAAACAATTGCAACAACACAGATCTATGTAGTGTGCAGACACACACACTATATAGATCAGCTCAGTCACTCACAATGCTGATTAATTCTCTGACAATTATTTTGCAAGTGTCATATCCAGGATTAGAACCCACGACCTATTACACTAAAAGCAATCACCTTACTCATGGAGCTATCTGCTTCTGTATAGGAAGTAGGAGAATTATAACTATATGAAGTTACGTGTAATTGTCAGAAGTAACTTTATAAAGTTAGAATTCTCATGCTTCCTATACAGGAGCAAATACCTCCATCAGTAAGGTGCCTGCTTCCAGTGTAATAGTGGGTTCTAATCCTCGGCATGATACTTGTAAAATGTGTATCTATAATGCAGAGGGTGTGACTTTTAAGGTGCATGGATCAGTGGGGGAGTTGGACACGGAAGAGATTTCAGCAGCTGTCAATGAACTTAATTGAAATGTGTAGTTTCGTACCACAGAACGGGAGGAGAGGTGCCCCCCCTCAGAGCAGGAGCCCAGCGACAGCTGACTCTGTTGCTTCCCACAGTTACGCCCCTGGTTAGGAGCTGATTGGTGGTTACTTATCTCTCTCCACTTAGTACATCAGCTAATCACTTTGGGGGCAGAACTGGTGCTTCTTATCATTATGTCCCACTCTCTCATAGCATAATGCTGAGAATAGCAGATCCATGAACACTGAAGTGAGGCCCAGGGTGGAGTGATTCCATGGGATTCACATCATCACACCACCCTAGGGAGTCTGTGGGTTGTGGTAGGGTGATCTACTCCTCTTGGAGCCTGTTGGGCAAGCAAAAATTGGGGAGTACCCCAAATGTTCTTGGAGGTTAGATAACTATGGAATAATTATGTATGGCAATGTACAGTAATTGGTTACAGTTACACTTTAAATGTATAATTGTTGTAAATAAATGATTTAATAGGCACATGTATTTTTGCAGGTGGTAGAAGGCAACATATTTTCACCTGAATCATTAACAGAACATTTTAAAGGACAGGATGCAGTTCTATCATGTTTGGGATTCCCAACTAAGATGTTTTCCTCTATCAGTGGATACACAGACTCCACGACTGCCATTGTGAGCGCCATGCGTCAGAGTGGAGTGAGCAGGATGGTGATAATGAGTTCATGGTATACGGATAGTAGGTATTTGTATTTTCTCTATCGTCCTAAGTGGATGCTGGGGTTCCTGAAAGGACCATGGGGAATAGCGGCTCCGCAGGAGACAGGGCACAAAAAAGTAAAGCTTTACTAGGTCAGGTGGTGTGCACTGGCTCCTCCCCCCATGACCCTCCTCCAGACTCCAGTTAGATTTTGTGCCCGAACGAGAAGGGTGCAATCTAGGTGGCTCTCCTAAAGAGCTGCTTAGAGAAAGTTTAGTTTAGGTTTTTTTTTTCTTTACAGTGAGTCCTGCTGGCAACAGGATCACTGCAACGTGGGACTTAGGGGGAAAGTAGTAAACTCACCTGCATGCAGAGTGGATTTGCTGCTTGGCTACTGGACACCATTAGCTCCAGAGGGATCGAACACAGGCCCAGCCGTGGAGTCCGGTCCCGGAGCCGCGCCGCCGACCCCCTTGCAGATGCTGAAGCGTGAAGAGGTCCGGAAACCGGCGGCTGAAGACTCCTCAGTCTTCATAAGGTAGCGCACAGCACTGCAGCTGTGCGCCATTTTCCTCTCAGCACACTTCACTGGGCAGTCACTGAGGGTGCAGAGCGCTGGGGGGGGGCGCTCTGAGAGGCAAATATAAACCTTATACAAGGCTAAAAATACCTCACATATAGCCCATAGGGGCTATATGGAGATATTTAACCCCTGCCTGACTGGAAAAATAGCGGGAGAAGAACCCGCCGAAAAAGGGGCGGGGCCTATCTCCTCAGCACACGGCGCCATTTTCTGTCACAGCTCCGCTGGTCAGAACGGCTCCCAGGTCTCTCCCCTGCACTGCACTACAGAAACAGGGTAAAACAGAGAGGGGGGGCACATTAATGGCTATATATATATATATTAAAGCAGCTATAAGGGAGCACTTAATATAAGGATATCCCTTGTATATATAGCGCTTTGTGGTGTGTGCTGGCAGACTCTCCCTCTGTCTCCCCAAAAGGGCTAGTGGGTCCTGTCTTCATTAGAGCATTCCCTGTGAGTTTGCGGTGTGTGTCGGTACGTGGTGTCGACATGTATGAGGACGATATTGGTGTGGAGGCGGAGCAATTGCCAAATATGCAGATGTCACCCCCCAGGGGGTCGACACCAGAATGGATGCCTTTATTTGTGGAATTACGTGATGGTTTATCTTCCCTTAAACAGTCAGTTGAGGACATGAGGCGGCCGGACAATCAATTAATGCCTGTCCAGGCGCCTCAAACACCGTCAGGGGCTGTAAAACGCCCTTTGCCTCAGTCGGTCGACACAGACCCAGACACGGGCACTGATTCCAGTGACGACGGTAGAAATTCAAACGTATTTTCCAGTAGGGCCACACGTTATATGATTTTGGCAATGAAGGAGACGTTACATTTAGCTGATACTACAGATACCGTAAAACAGGGTATTATGTATGGTGTGAAAAAACTACAAACAGTTTTTCCTGAATCAGAAGAATTAAATGACGTGTGTGATGAAGCGTGGGTTGCTCCTGATAAAAAGTTGATAATTTCAAAAAAGTTATTGGCATTATACCCTTTCCCGCCAGAGGTTAGGGCGCGCTGGGAAACACCCCCTAAGGTGGACAAGGCGCTCACACGCTTATCCAAACAAGTGGCGTTACCCTCTCCTGAGACGGCCGCACTTAAGGATCCATCAGATAGAAAGATGGAAGTTATTCAAAAGAATATATACACACATGCAGGTGTTATACTACGACCAGCTATAGCAACTGCCTGGATGTGCAGTGCTGGAGTAGTTTGGTCAGAATCCCTGATTGAAAATATTGATACCCTAGATAGGGACAATGTTTTACTGTCGTTAGAACAAATAAAGGATGCATTTATCTATATGCGTGATGCACAGAGGGATATTTGCACACTGGCATCTCGGGTGAGTGCTATGTCCATTTCAGCCAGAAGAGCCTTATGGACACGACAGTGGACAGGCGATGCGGATTCAAAACGTCACATGGAGGTTTTGCCGTATAAAGGGGAGGAGTTATTTGGAGTTGGTCTATCAGACTTGGTGGCCACGGCTACTGCCGGGAAATCCACTTTTTTACCTCAAGTCACTCCCCAACAGAGAAAGGCACCGACCTTTCAACCGCAGCCTTTTCGCTCCTACAAAAATAAGAGAGCAAAGGGCTTGTCGTACCTGCCACGAGGCAGAGGAAGAGGGAAGAGACACCAACAGGCAGCTCCTTCCCAGGAACAGAAGCCCTCCCCGGCTCCTGCAAAAACCTCAGCATGACGCTGGGGCCTCTCAAGCGGACTCGGGGACAGTGGGGGGCCGTCTCAAAAATTACAGCGCGCAGTGGGCTCACTCGCAGGTAGACCCCTGGATCCTGCAGATAATATCTCAGGGGTACAGGTTGGAATTAGAGACGGATCCTCCTCATCGTTTCCTGAAGTCTGCCTTACCAACCGTCTCTTCCGAAAGGGAGAGGGTGTTGGAAGCCATTCACAAGCTGTACGCTCAGCAGGTGATAGTCAAAGTACCCCTATTACAACAAGGAAAGGGGTATTATTCCACTCTATTTGTGGTACCGAAGCCGGATGGCTCGGTAAGGCCTATTCTAAATCTGAAGTCCTTGAACCTCTACATAAAAAAGTTCAAGTTCAAGATGGAGTCACTCAGAGCAGTGATAGCGAACCTGGAAGAAGGGGACTTTATGGTATCCTTGGACATCAAGGATGCGTATCTACACGTTCCGATTTACCCCGCACACCAGGGGTACCTCAGGTTCATTGTTCAAAACTGTCACTATCAGTTTCAGACGCTGCCGTTCGGATTGTCCACGGCGCCTCGGGTCTTTACCAAGGTAATGGCCGAGATGATGATTCTTCTTCGAAGAAAAGGCGTATTAGTTATCCCATACTTGGACGATCTCCTAATAAGGGCAAGGTCCAGAGAACAGCTGGAGACAGCTTTAGCACTATCTCAAGAGGTGCTAAGACAACACGGGTGGATTCTGAATATTCCAAAATCCCATTTAATCCCGACAACTCGTCTGCTGTTCCTAGGAATGATTCTGGACACGGTTCAGAAAAAGGTTTTCCTTCCAGAGGAAAAAGCCAAGGAGTTATCCGATCTGGTCAGGAACCTCCTAAAACCAGGAAAAGTGTCAGTACATCAATGCACAAGAGTCCTGGGAAAAATGGTGGCTTCTTACGAAGCAATTCCATTCGGCAGATTCCATGCAAGAATATTCCAAAGGGATCTGTTGGACAAATGGTCAGGGTCGCATCTGCAGATGCACCTGCGAATAACCCTGTCACCAAAGACAAGGGTGTCACTTCTGTGGTGGTTGCAGAAGGCTCACCTATTAGAAGGCCGCAGATTCGGCATTCAGGATTGGATCCTGGTGACCACGGACGCCAGCCTGAGAGGCTGGGGAGCAGTCACACAAGGAAGAAACTTCCAGGGAGTATGGACGAGTCTGGAAAAGTCTCTTCACATAAACATTCTGGAACTAAGAGCAATCTACAATGCTCTAAGCCAGGCGGAACTTCTCCTGCAAGGAAAGCCGGTGTTGATTCAGTCGGACAACATCACGGCGGTCGCCCATGTAAACAGGCAGGGCGGCACAAGAAGCAGGAGTGCAATGGCAGAAGCTGCCAAGATTCTTCGCTGGGCGGAGAATCACGTGATAGCACTGTCAGCAGTGTTCATCCCGGGCGTGGACAACTGGGAAGCAGACTTCCTCAGCAGACACGATCTTCATCCGGGAGAGTGGGGTCTACATCCAGAAGTCTTCAACATGTTAATAGACCGTTGGGAAAGACCAATTGTAGACATGATGGCGTCTCGCCTCAACAAGAAACTGGACAAATATTGCGCCAGGTCAAGAGATCCACAGGCAATAGCTGTGGACGCACTGGTAACTCCTTGGGTGTACCAGTCAGTGTATGTGTTTCCTCCTCTGCCGCTCATACCAAAGGTATTGAAGATCATACGGCAAAGAAGAGTAAGAACAATACTAGTGGTTCCGGATTGGCCGAGAAGGACTTGGTATCCGGAACTTCAAGAGATGCTCACGGACGAACCATGGCCTCTACCTCTGAGAAGGGACCTGCTACAGCAGGGTCCCTGTCTTTTTCAAGACTTACCGCGGCTGCGTTTGACGGCATGGCGGTTGAACGCCAGATCCTAAAAGGGAAAGGCATTCCAGAAGAAGTCATTCCTACCTTGATTAAGGCACGGAAGGAAGTCACCGTGAAACATTATCACCGCATTTGGCGAAAATATGTAGCGTGGTGCGAGGATCGGAGGGTTCCGACGGAGGAATTCCAACTGGGTCGTTTCCTACATTTCCTGCAATCAGGATTATCTATGGGTCTCAAATTGGGATCCATTAAGGTTCAAATTTCGGCCCTGTCAATATTCTTCCAAAGAGAATTGGCCTCTGTCCCTGAGGTCCAGACTTTTGTCAAGGGAGTACTGCATATACAGCCTCCTGTGGTGCCTCCGGTGGCACCGTGGGATCTAAATGTAGTTTTAGATTTCCTCAAATCCCATTGGTTTGAACCATTGAAAAAGGTGGATTTGAAATATCTCACATTGAAAGTGACTATGTTACTAGCCCTGGCCTCTGCCAGGAGAGTATCTGAATTGGCGGCTTTATCTTATAAAAGTCCTTATCTAATCTTCCATTCGGATAGGGCAGAACTGCGGACTCGTCCGCATTTTCTCCCTAAAGTGGTATCAGCATTTCATCTGAACCAACATATTGTGGTGCCTGCGGCCACTAGCGACTTGGAGGACTCCAAGTTGTTGGACGTTGTCAGAGCCTTAAAAATATACATTGCAAGGACGGCTGGAGTCAGAAAATCTGACTCGCTGTTTATATTGTATGCACCCAACAAGTTGGGCGCACCTGCTTCTAAGCAGTCGATTGCTCGTTGGATTTGTAACACAATTCAACTTGCACATTCTGTGGCAGGCCTGCCACAGCCTAAAACTGTAAAAGCCCACTCCACAAGGAAGGTGGGCTCATCTTGGGCGGCTGCCCGAGGGGTCTCGGCATTACAACTCTGCCGAGCAGCTACGTGGTCGGGGGAGAACACGTTTGTAAAATTTTACAAATTTGATACCCTGGCAAAGGAGGACCTGGAGTTCTCTCATTCGGTGCTGCAGAGTCATCCGCACTCTCCCGCCCGTTTGGGAGCTTTGGTATAATCCCCATGGTCCTTTCAGGAACCCCAGCATCCACTTAGGACGATAGAGAAAATAAGAATTTACTTACCGATAATTCTATTTCTCGGAGTCCGTAGTGGATGCTGGGCGCCCATCCCAAGTGCGGATTATCTGCAATACTTGTACATAGTTATTGTTAACTAATTCGGGTTATTGTTAAGGAGCCATCTTTAAGAGGCCCTTTCTGTTGTCATACTGTTAACTGGGTTTAGATCACAAGTTGTACGGTGTGATTGGTGTGGCTGGTATGAGTCTTACCCGGGATTCAAAATGCCTCCCTTATTGTGTATGCTCGTCCGGGCACAGTACCTAACTGGAGTCTGGAGGAGGGTCATGGGGGGAGGAGCCAGTGCACACCACCTGACCTAGTAAAGCTTTACTTTTTTGTGCCCTGTCTCCTGCGGAGCCGCTATTCCCCATGGTCCTTTCAGGAACCCCAGCATCCACTACGGACTCCGAGAAATAGAATTATCGGTAAGTAAATTCTTATTATAAACACGAAACAGCTCTCTACACTAGTCTGGCAACCTAGGTCTTGTAGAACAAACTCCTGTTAGTTGCTGGATTTGTTTGACAGCTAAACAACTTATCTATCTGATAAAAGGCATTATCAAATTAGCCATACTAATGAAACATTTATTATTGAGATTTTAGTAAGAGACAATGGTGAAGTGAGATTCTTAGCTGTGGTCAGATTATCTTTCTATGTAACCGTTAACCTATAACCTAACCCCTAATCCTGTTGCCACAACCCTATTACAGTAACCCTAAAGGGGCAGACTAGATGGGCCAATTAGTTAATATCTACAGTCAAATTCTGTATTTCTATGGATAGAAACAGTTGGCATATGAATAAGCATGTTTATATATTGTTATAACAGCATATGTTTTCTTCTGTACTCATGTTTATATGTCTACATGAAAATTCAGCAAAAGAATCCTTGTTAGGTTTAAATTAAACATAGTACCAACTACAAAGCCCAAGTACTGGCAGATATACCCACTGATCCCTAGAGAAGCTTTCTGTGACATGCCTCAAACTGGGAGGAGTTACATTATAAATGTCTGTATTACTGCTATATTAGCTTTGCGAGATCTCTGCAAAAGCAGTTCCAGTCACTGTAAGTAAACCATATGTCTTTCAAATGTTTATGGAGAGAATTAACTCGTACCCACTTTACTGTAGAGGCAACAGAAGAAAGTTGTACACATTAAAGCAGAAAACACATTGCTTTACTGTGCATAGACTTAGGTCAGTTCGAGAGGCAAAATAGTATTTTGCTAAATAAAGTTTAATTTCAGCAGTCTGCTGACCACTCATATAGCTCAAATACCAAGATTAAATACATGGAGCCTAGCATCACAATCCAAGAATATAAATAACCTTCACTGAGACAAGTATCCTGTGCTATCTCCCAGACAACCCACAGACCGAGAACAGGGTGAGGGAAATAAAGGTACCCAATCACCCTCATAATGGCAGCTACAGTATAGATTTGTGGGCACTCTTGTTTGAAAGCGGGGAGTTCAACATTAGTAGTTACAGTAGTTTGTTTGAAATGGGTTGCCTTATTGGGCTACCTGTTTTGTTCATACGTTTGTAAATCCAGTCATCAGGACACAGAGACATGTGAGTTCACTGCTGTGCTGTTTATTCCCTCAATTCCCTCACCAACTCCAGGCACACTGCACACTGGACAACCCACTTCCCAGCATCCCCCTGGTCCCAGGGACCATCACTGAAGATTCAGGCTTACACATATTAGTAAGGGAGTGTCTACAAATATTAAGCATTCTAATACACTAACATCACATCCTCTTTTCTTTAAAGATAAGCCCTGTACGCGTCAATGCAACAATTAACAACGTCATATTAAGAACATCATCTAACACGTTTCAATGAGTCTCTCAGGTCTGCGTATTTCCCTTTTGGGTCTTTCATACACAGTCTGTGTTTCATCGACCATGTTGGACCTTTCTAGAATCGTGGTTTGTTCACCATTATCAGGATCATCATACATGTCAGATGAAGGGTATTCTTCAGTCATGTTGTCTTCATTATGGTTAGGTTGAGATCTTAAATCCACACGATTTCTTCTTACTTCCGTTCCACGCTCTGTACGTATAGTATAAGATCTTGGTGCTACTTGTGCTTGCACAATACCTTTCTGCACCCAAATACCTTTCTCGTGATCTCTGAGACGGACTTGGTCACCCGATTTTAGATCAGATAAGCTTTTTGCTCGCCTGTCATGGAACAGTTTCTGTTTCGCCTGTTGACGTTCCTTACTCAGTCTGACCAACGCTGAGTTATGTGTATTAAGCAGTTCACCATGTATCGGGAGATTTGCTCTAATCCTCCTTCCCATCAGCATTTGTGCAGGAGAAAGTCCATTCTGTAAAGGTGTACTGCGGTAGATTAAAAGACTTTTGTAGAAATCTTCTTTAGCTTCTTGAGCTTTTTTCATGAGACTCTACAGTTTTTACTGAACTTTCCACCAACCCATTTGAGCGTGGATAGTGGGGACTTGACGTAGTATGGACAAATTCCCACTCATCAGCAAATTGTCTAAATTCAGCACTGGAAAACTGAGGACCATTGTCAGTGAACACTTCCATAGGAACACCATGCCTTGCAATGATTGACTTCATGCAATTGATTACGGCTTTACTAGTAGTTGTATGTAGTGTCTTCACCTCATGGTAGTTAGAGTAATAATCAGTCACAACAATGTACGTTTTCCCATTACAATCAAACAAATCTGCGCCAACTTTCTGGTACGGTCTCTCTGGCACTGCGTGAGGACTCAGTGGCTCGACTTGTTGTTTCGGTCTATACGAAAGACATAATTCACATGTAGCTGTAGTCTTTGCTATGTCTTGGTTCATTCTTGGCCAATACATAACTTCACGCGCTCTCCGCTTACATTTTTCTTCTTCTAAGTGGCCTTCATGTATCTTGCACAGCATAGTTTTTCTTAGTCGTGCAGGTATGACAAACCTATTGCCTTTGTAAATAATACCATCGACAATTGTAAGGTCACTGCGGTACATCCAATAATCATGGATAGACAGTGGGCACGCATGTTTTTCTGCTGGCCAACCTTTCAGAATGATATCTTTCAACACTTTCATTGTGTCATCTGTCTCAGTTTCTTTCCTAATCTGTTCTTGTCTTGCAAGAGACACTGGTAGAGAAGCTACGATCAAATTAACATAGGCTTCTATCTCTTCATCCATCAGACTTTTGGAACCTTCACTTTTGTCCACAGCACGAGAAAGTGTACATGTATTTGCCGGGACAGTACAGCAAGTGTACATCATATTTCTGTAGTCTGATAAGCATTCGTTGAATTCTCATGGGACAGTCATGTAATGATTTAGTCATGATAGCTATCAATGGCTTGTGGTCAGTTTCCACTGTAAATGTTTGACCATACACAAACTGATGAAATCGCTCACATGCATATGTGATCGCTAGAAGTTCTTTTTCTATCTGAGCATACCTTGTTTCAGCACTTGTCAGCGCTCTTGATGCATAGATTACTGGTTGCCATGTATCCTCATGTTCTTGTAACAGCACTGAGCCTAGGCCAAATTGTGAAGCATCTGCTGAAATTCTTATTCTTTTTGCAGGATCAAAGAATTTTAGCACTGGTTGCTCTGTAATGATCTGTTTCAAGTTTTGCCAACTTTCTTCTTGTTCATGTGACCACATCCACTCGTTATCTTTGTCCAACAACCATCTAAGAGAGGCTGTTCGTTCAGAGAGTTGAGAAATAAACTTTTCCTAAGTAAGTAATCATTTCTAGGAATCTTCTGACGTCGTCTTTGTTGTTAGGACGTTCCATGTTCACTATGGCCGATATTTTCCTTGGGTCTGGTTTTACACCTTGATCCGAGACCACGTCGCCCATAAAGGTAAGTGTATTCACACCAAATTCTCATTTGTCCTTGTTTAGCTTTAGATTCACTTTCATGACAAGTTCCATTACTTGTCTCAATCTAGAATCATGTTCCTTTGTAGATCCCCAGACAATAATGTCATCCATCATTGTTTTAACACCTGGAATATGTTCAAAAATCATGTGTATCTTTTTGTGATATACTTCTGGAGCAGACAATATTCCATATGGTAGTCGAAGAAATCTGTATCGACCTTCTGGTGTATTAAATGTACAAAGCTTTGAGCTGGCCTCATCTAGCTTCATTTGCCAGAATCCTGAAGATGCGTCCAATTTACTGAACCATTTTGCTCCCACAAATTGCAACATGATTTCATCTCTGGTTGGTAGTTTGAAATGTTCTCGTTTAATAGCTTTGTTTAAATCTCTGGGGTCTAGACATATTCGGAGTTGTCCATTTTTCTTTTCAACAATTACTAAGGAGCTTACCCATTCAGTAGGCTCATCAACTTTCTGTATCACACCCAAGGCTTCCATGCGATTTAACTCTTGTTTCAGTTTTTCTCTCAGCGCAAACGGCACTTTTCTACAGGGGTGTATCACTGAAGAAACTTGCGTGTCTATATTTATTTTATGCTCTCCAGGCAAACAACCTAGACCTTCAAACAAGTCTCTGTATTCTGTAAACATCGATTTGCAGTCATCTTCTACTTGTGAAGTCACCATAAAAACTTTCTTTAGCAAGCTTAGTTTCTCACAGGAACTTAATCCTAGAATTGGTTGCACATTTTTATCCACAATCAGTAGAGATGTTTTAAACTGTTGTCCCTTATATTTCAGTGTCACTAAGCATGTACCTTTCACAGAAATTTCCTCCCCAGTGTACCCTGTAACTTTCACTTTGGCTGGGTGAATTTTAGGTTTTACTCTAAAAGTCTTATAGTCTTGAAATGATTTTAAATTCACCTGCGCACCAGTATCAAGCTTAAAGGGAATGACAATCTCGTTCACAGTTAACGGGACAATCCATTCTTTCTTATCTGCACTGCAGAGTTCAATGCAATCCACAAAGAATTCATCTGTTTGTTTAACAGCATGCACTTTGGTTGTTTTACTTTTAATTTTACAGCATTTGGCAATGTGATTAAGTCTACCACATTTCATGCAGGTTTTACCATAAGCAGGGCACATTTTAGGATTGTGAGCATTTCCACATCTACTACACATTTCCTTATTAGACTGTGGCTTAGACTGCTTCATTCTTGAGAATGGAGGTTTGCATGGCTCTGTTTTCTGCACTACATGCACATCAGCTTCCTTGTGTAACTTTTTGGTTTGAAATCTAGTTATTTCTGCAGATCTACACATAGTCACTGCCTTTTCTAGTGTTAGGTCTTGCTCTCTCAGCAATCTCTCTGAGAGTCCATTATCAGGTATTCCACAGACAATACGATCTCTAATCAGTGAATCCTTTAAATCACCAAACTCACAGGTTTTACTGAGTGATTGCAGCTCTGTAACATACTGATCAAATCCATCTACAGACTTCTGATCACATGTGAAAAACTTATATCTTTCATATGTCACATTTTTCCTTGGCACAAAGTAATCTTCAAACTTTTGCATTATAGAAGATAGCACCATATTCTGCCCCTCATCAAACTGAAAACTATTATAAATGTCCAGCACATCCTCTCCTATCACATGGAGGAAAATGGGTGCCTTCGTTTGGTCAGACTCTGAATCAGCTCCACATGCAGCAAGATATATATTAAACCTTTGCTTAAATCTTTTCCAGTTTTCAGACAAGTTACCAGACATCAGCATGCCGGTTGGAGGAGCTAGTTTATCCATGGTTACTCACTGTTTGAAGATAGGAGCACACAGCAGGCTTTGCAGACACAGGGTATCACATCCACAGACTTCTGCAAGATTCTTTCACACTCTGAGTGCACTAGCAGTCCAAGTTAAACTTCTTCTGACACCATGTTTTGTTCATACGTTTGTAAATCCAGTCATCAGGACACAGAGACATGTGAGTTCACTGCTGTGCTGTTTATTGCCTCACCAACTCCAGGCACACTGCACAACCCACTTCCCAGCATCCCCCTGGTCCCAGGGACCATCACTGAAGATGCAGGCTTACACAGATTAGTAAGGGAGTGTCTACAAATATTAAGCATTCTAATACACTAACATCACACTACCATATTATCTTTTCACAATTTATGAGTTTAATTAAAAGTAGCAAAACAATTGAATTAGCATCTTCAAGTGTAGATTTTACTATGAAAACCTATAGGCAGAATCTAGCTGTTTTCTGTTTTGGAAAGGTGGAATAATTCTGAAGCAAGGATCACAAAAACAGAATTTCAATACCTACCGGTAAATCCTTTTCTCCTAGTCCGTAGAGGATGCTGGGCGCCCGACCCAGTGCGTACTTTACCTGCAGTTTTGTTCAGTTAGTTAAACAAGTGTGTTACATTTGTTTTTAGCATGTTGCTGTAAATGATTCATGCCTGTTGGCGTGTGTTATGTTGAATGCCATGTTGTGCGGCATGGTTGAGGTGTGAGCTGGTATGAACCTCACCATTAGTATAAAAGTAAATCCTTTCCTCAAAATGTCTGTCTCCCTGGGCACAGTTCCTATAACTGAGGTCTGGAGGAGGGGCATAGAGGGAGGAGCCAGTTCACACCCTTGAAAAGTCTTAAAGTGCCCATGGCTCCTGCGGAACCGTCTATACCCCATGGTCATGAAGTGGATCCCAGCATCCTCTAGGACATATGAGAAAGCACATTTGCAATTAGTTCTCTTTCTTGCAAAATCAGTTATAAATAATGCCGTTATGGGTAGATTTATTTATCGTGATGAATTATAAACAAAATAATGGTATTATTTTTAATTATTTTTTAATTCTAAGTTTTCTGGAAAGTAAAGTAAAAAAATAAAAATAAAAAGATAATTTGTCTTTGGTACTGAATAAAATAATAATATACTGATTTTGATGTTGAAATTTGACCAGCCAAAAAGTACCAAAATAGGTGCAGTTAAGGGGTGAGAAAAAGCTCAGCAGCCAAGAGGTCAATGGGGGTCATCCTGACCTGATCGTACACGCTGCAGTTTATCGCAGCAGTGCGATCGGGTCAGTACTGCGCATGCACTGGCGCCGTGGTGCGCCGGCGCATGCCAGATGGCTGAAGGCCGTCGTTGCCTACCGATCGCGTCTGCCTGATTAACAGGCAGAGGCGATCGCTGGACGGGAGTGGGCTGGATGGCGGTGTTAAGCTGCCGCTTAGGGGGCACGTTCCGGCCAACGCAGGCGTGGCCAGATCGTTGGGTGGGCGGGCCGCGGTGGCTGCGTGATGTCACACGCAGCCACTGCGACCTGGGCAGCAAAGAGATTCTACCGGCAAGCCGCAGGAGCTACGCTGGCCGGGAGTTACTCCTCAAGTGCAAAAGCATCGCTGCTGTACGATGCTTTTGCACTTCTGGGGGGGGGGGGGATTTGTTACATTATAGGGCTGCCTGTACACATTATGCAACACACGTTTTCGCGCAGCGGGCGATCAGATCCGAACTGCGCATGCACTGCACTGGCGTGTCGCACGGCGGCAACGGGGATCACTGGTCAGCGACAGGATTGTGCACGGACATTCGCAAGGAGATTGACAGGAAGAGGTCGTTTGTGGGTGGCAACTGATCGTTTTCAGGGAGTGTGGAAAAACGCAGGCAGGCTCAAGCGTTTTCAGGGTGGGTGTCTGACATCAGCTCCGGCCTCGATCAGCAGCATTCTATTGCACAGGATAAGTAAGTCCTGGGCTGCATAGAGACTGCACAAACTGATTTTTGTGCAGCTCTGCAACAGAAGCGATTGCACACTTGCACAGCGATTTTCCTCTCCCCCTGTTGGCGGCGACTATCTGATCGCAGGGCAGCAAAAAACGCAGCCCAGCGATCAGATATGAATTACCCCCATGGTTTCCGTAGTTCTTATTATGCCACATTACAGTGCTCCCAGTTCATATTATACCACACTATAGTGCCTCCACTTCATATTGTGCCACATAACAATGCCCCAGTTCATATTATACCACACTATAGTGCCTCCACTTCATATTGTGCCACATAACAATGCCCCAGTTCATATTATACCACATTATAGTGCCTCCACTTCATATTGTGCCACATAACAATGCCCCAGTTCATATTATACCACACTATATATAGTGCCTCCACTTCATATTGTGCCACATAACAATGCCCCAGTTCATATTATGCCACACTTTAGTGCCTCCACTTCATATTGTGCCATATTACAGTGTTCATATTATGTAACAATAAAATTCCCTCCATTTAATTTTATACCACATTACAATGAGCAGGTTCAGGGGCTTACCTGGATTTATTGCAGGCCACAAGGCAAAAGGTTGTAAGGGCCCCTATGAATCACCCAATGGTGAAAAATGTATATAGCATAGCACATGTAATTGTGACAGGGAAGGTGGCCCCTCTCAGCTCTGGGCCCCATAGCAGCATGCATTGCCTTTCAAAATTGACCTTGTGGTTTCCCCACAAACTACAAGGTCAATTAATGCTGACCCTTGCGGTTACATCAATTAAGCGTCACACAGCCTAGTAATGAATGGAGCATTAGACTGGGGAAGCCGCTATTGGCTGTACCCTAGCAACATAGAGCCAATCAGGAAGCTGCAGCGGCCCCTGATTGGCTGGTGTCACCCTCTAGTAATAATACTATTGGTAGAGGGTCCTCATTCGCGTAGTAGAAGTGTATGTTTACACATACACTTCCACATGTTCGTTGTTTCGGGTCAATGCATTTTTTTATTTTAACCCCTGGGATGCCTACATGGATCGAAGAGGACAGATCTACACAGGATTACTTGTGAGTATATTTAAAAACAAAACAGGTACCCTAAAGGATTCCGCTTGGACAAGGGGACAAGAATAACGGCGTGGGATGTAGGTAAGTATGTGTGAGTGTGTAAATGTGTGCTAATAAACTTGTACTATCACGGTGTGTGTGTGTGTGTGTGTTTTGTCTTTTTTGGAGTATTTCTTATGTTGTGGAACTACAGGTACCAGTGTGGCCTTTAATTCCCTGCATGCTGGCACTTGTGGTTCTCCAAGTACCAGCATGCGGGGAAGGCTTGCTAGGACTTGTAGTTCCACAGCAACAGACAATATTTGTTTTAACACTTTCACGGCTATCAGCCCTCCATCCACAGCCCACTGATGGAGGGGACAGCCCGGGGCTTCATCCCTGGCCCTTGGGTGCCTGGAGTGGGGGACCCCTTTATTTAAGGGGTCCCCACTCCACCAGGTAACCCTGGCCAGGGGTGACTAGTTGAGGGGAGTGATGCTGTGGCCGCAGGGACCTGCATAAAAGTGTCCCCCGGCTGCTGCATGACCTCCCTGGCTAGTGGAGCCCGGTGTTAATTTGAAAAATATGGGGAACCTCTACTTCTTCTGTGCCCCATATTTTTGGAACCAGGACAGGTCCAGGAGCCCGGAACTGGTTGGTAATATATACGGGGGAACACCAATTAATTTTTGCCCCGTATTTTTGCAACCAGGAACGACTCAAAGAGCCCAGGGTTGATTATGCTTTTTGGGGGGACCTGTATGTCGTTTTTTTTTTAATTGTTAACACTTTCTTTTCTGTTCCATACAGAAGCATGAACGGATCTCACTGATCTGTGCATGCTTCTAAGTAATAAAAACCACCTAAAAACCACTTTTTTATTACTAAAAATCGCATGTTTCCTTTACTAAAACGGCAATAATCTCATGCTCATTTCGTTTTAATCTTAATATTCGCACCCTATTACATTTGCAATTTTTAGTAAAAAATTGCACATTACAAACGTGCGATTTGGTGCGATTTTTTAGACACCTACAAATCGCACCCTATTACATCTAGCCCCATATGTCCTGTAAAGTGAAAAATAAGCATTAAGCCCTAGACTTATCAAGCCTTTAAGCTAAATTGCATGGAGATTAAGTACCAACCAATCAGCTCCTGTCATTTTTCAAATACAGCCTGTAACATGGCAGTTAGCAGCTGATTGGCTGGCATTTTATTACTGTGCTATTTATCACTCTTCAAGACTTGATAAATCTGGGCCTAAATCTATTACTTTATGAATTTTAGGTGAAAAATGTACAATACAAGTGATAGCATTTTTATTACATACACTCTATATAAACAATTGTCTTTTTTCTTTACAGCTAGCTCAGCACAGAATGCTTCATTCCTTGTGCGCAAACTACTCATACCTATAATCAAAAGTGTGCTTACAAACATGTTTGAGATGGAAAAATACCTGGAAAAAGAATGTTCTGATCTTAATTGGACTGTTGTAAGACCACCAGGACTTCAGAACAAACCTGCAACAGGTATGCATGGTATGACATTACTTTACAAGGTACAAATAATATTAAAATTAATTGCTGGATAACTATCGAGCAATATTAGACATGTTAAATAAACTACACAATAGAGGATGGAAAAGCCTTGTTCCCAGAGACAGAGGGCAGTTTAAAATCTGTCCACCCTTCCAGTTATTAAACCAGAGCAACCATATGATGCTCATCTCTAAAAAATAAGATTTTAAACCTACCGGTAAATCTTATTCTCCTAGTCCGTAGAGGATGATGGGGACTCCGTAAGGACCATGGGGAATAGACGGCTCTGCAGGAGACATGGGCACTAAAAAGAACTTTAGATATGGGTGTGCACTGGCTCCTCCCTCTATGCCCCTCCTCTAGACCTCAGTTAGAGAAACTGTGCCCAGAGGAGACGGACAGTACGAGGAAAGGATTTTTGTTAATCTAAGGGCAAGATTCATACCAGCCCACACCATATAACCTGGAATATACGAACCAGTTAACAGTATGAAACAAAATAGCATCAGCCCGAGACTGATCAAAACTGTAACATAACCCTTATGTAAGCAAAAACTATATACAAGTCCTGCAGATGTAGTCCGCACTGGGACGGGCGCCCAGCATCCTCTACGGACTAGGAGAAAAAGATTTACCGGTAGGTTTAAAATCTTATTTTCTCTTGCGTCCTAGAGGATGCTGGAGACTCCGTAAGGACCATGGGGATTATACCAAAGCTCCAAAATGGGCGGGAGAGTGCGGATGACTCTGCAGCACCGATTGAGAAAACATGAGGTCCTCATCAGCCAGGGTATCAAACTTGTAGAACTTTGCAAAGGTGTTTGAACCCGACCAAGTAGCAGCTCGGCACAGCTGTAATGCCGAGACACCTCGGGTAGCCGCCAAAGAAGAGCCCACCTTCCTAGTGGAATGGACCTTTACCGAATTTGGTAATGGCAATCCAGCCGTAGAATGAGCCTGCTGAATCGTGTTACAGATCCAGCGAGCAATAGTCTGCTTCGAAGCAGGAGCGCCAACCTTGTTGGCTGCATACAGGACAAACAGTGCCTCTGTTTTTCTAACCCGAGCCGTTCTGGCCACATAAATTTTCAATGCCCTGACCACATCAAGGGACTCGGAATCCTCCAAGTCCCGCGTAGCCACAGGCACCACAATAGGTTGGTTCATATGAAAAGATGAAACCACCTTTGGCAAAAATTGAGGACGAGTCCGCAACTCCACTCTATCCACATGGAAAATCAGATAGGGGCTTTTGTGAGATAAAGCCGCCAACTCCGACACTCGCCTTGCCGATGCCAAGGCCAACAACATGACCACTTTCCAAGTGAGATACTTTAATTCCACCGTTTTAACTGGTTCAAACCAGTGAGACTTAAGGAACCGCAACACCACGTTAAGGTCCCAGGGTGCCACTGGAGGTACAAAATGAGGCTGGATATGCAGCACTCCCTTCACAAAAATCTGTACTGCTGGGAGAGAAGCCAATTCCTTCTGAAAGAAAATAGATAGGGACGAAATCTGAACCTTAATGGAGCCTAATTTTAGGCCCAAATTCACTCCAGTCTGTAGGAAGTGAAGGAAACGGCCCAGATGGAATTCTTCCGGAGGAGCATTCCTGGACTCACACCAAGATACATACTTTCGCCATATATGGTGATAATGTTTTGCTGTCACGTCCTTCCTAGGCTTTATCAGAGTAGGAATGACCTCATCCGGAATGCCCTTTTCCGCTAGGATCCGGCGTTCAACCGCCATGCCGTCAAACGAAGCCGCGGTAAGTCTTGGAACAGACAGGGCCCCTGTTGTAACAGGTCCTCTCTGAGAGGAAGAGGCCACGGATCTTCTGTGAGCCTCTCCTGCAGATCCGGATACCAGGCCCTTCGAGGCGAATCTGGAACAATGAGAATTGTCTGTACTCTTCTTCGTCTTATAATTCTCAATATCTTGGAGATGAGAGGAAGAGGAGGAAACACATAGACCGACTGGAACACCCACGGTGTCACCAGGACGTCCACTGCTACCGCCTGAGGATCCCTTGACCTGGCGCAATACCTCGGTAGTTTCTTGTTGAGGCGTGACGCCATCATGTCTATCTGAGGCAGTCCCCACTGACTTGCAATCTCTGTGAAGACTTCCTGATGAAGTCCCCACTCTCCTGGATGTAGATCGTGTCTGCTGAGGAAGTCCGCTTCCCAGTTGTCCACTCCCAGAATGAAGACTGCTGTCAGAGCGCTTACATGACATTCCGCCCAGCAAAGAATCCTGGTGGCTTCTGCCATTGCCACTCTGCTCCTTGTTCCGCCTTGACGGTTTACATGAGCCACTGCGGTGATGTCTGACTGAATCAGAACCGGTAGGTCGTGAAGCAAATTCTCCGCTTGACGAAGGCCGTTGTATATGGCCCTTAATTCCAGTACGTTGATGTGTAGACAAGCCTCCTGGCTTGACCAGAGACCTTGGAAGTTTCTTCCCTGCGTGACTGCTCCCCAACCTCGGAGGCTTGCGTCCGTGGTTACCAGAACCCAGTCCTGAATGCCGAACCTGCGACCCTCTAGAAGGTGAGAACTCTGCAGCCACCACAGGAGAGATACCCTGGCCCTGGGGGACAGGCTGATCATCTGATGAATCTGTAGAAGTGACCCGGACCACTTGTCCAGAAGGTCCCACTGAAAAGTCCTCGCATGGAACCTGCCGAAAGGAATGGCCTCGTAAGACGCCACCATCTTTCCCAGAACTCGAGTGCAGTGATGTACCGACACCCTTTTTGGCTTCAAGAGGTCCCTGACCAAATTCATGAGTTCTTGGGCCTTTTCCATCGGGAGATAAACCCTTTTCTGGTGTGTTTCCAGAATCATGCCTAGGAAAGGCAAACGTTCGTCGGAACCAATTGTGACTTCGGGATATTGAGAATCCAGCCGTGCTGCTGCAACACCCTCAGCGAAAGTGATACGCTGTTCAGCAACTGCTCTCTTGATCTCGCTTTTATTAGGAGATCGTCCAAGTAAGGGATAATTGTGACACCCTGCATGCGCAGCAGCACCATCATTTCCGCCATTACCTTGGTGAAAATCCTTGGCCGTGGAAAGCCCAAACGGCAACGTCTGAAATTGGTAATGACAATCCTGTACAGCAAATCTCAGGAACGCCTGATGAGGCGGATATATGGGGAAATGAAGGTATGCATCCTTTATGTCCAGGGACACCATATAATCCCCCCCTTGCAGGCTGGCGATGACCGCTCTGAGCGATTCCATCTTGAACCTTTAAGTATAGGTTTAAGGATTTTAAATTTAAAATGGGTCTGACCGAACCGTCCGGTTTCGGGACCACAAACAGGGTTGAGTAATACCCCATCCCCTGCTGAAGCAGGGGAACTTTGACCACCACTTGTTGAAGACACAATTTTTGAATTGCATTTAAAACTATCTCCCTCTCCGGGGAAGAAGTCGGTAGGGCCGATTTGAAAAACCGGCGAGGAGGCACCTCTTCGAATTCCAGCTTGTAACCCTGGGAAACAATTTCTATTGCCCAGGGATCCACCTGTGAGTGAACCCAGACGTGGCTGAAAAGTCGAAGACGTGCCCCCACTGGGGCGGACTCCCTCAGCGGAGCCCCAGCGTCATGCGGTGGATTTTGTAGAGGCCGGGGAGGACTTCTGCTCCTGGGAACTAGCTGTAGTTGGCAACTTTTTCCCCCTGCCCTTACCTCTGGCAAGAAAGGAAGATCCCCGTACTCTCTTGGGTTTATGCAACCGAAAGGACTGCATCTGATAATGTGGCGTTTTCTTAGGCTGTGAGGAAACATAAGGCAAAAAAGTTGATTTACCTGCAGTAGCTGTGGAAACTAGGTCTGTGAGACCTTCCCCAAACAATTCCTCACCCTTGTAAGGCAAAACCTCCATATGCCTTTTCGAGTCGGCATCACCCGTCCATTGTCGGGTCCATAGGGCTCGTCTAGCAGAAATCGCCATAGCGTTGGCTCTTGAACCCAGTAGGCCAACGTCTCTCTGAGCATCTCTCATATATAGGACAGCATCCTTAATATGACCCAGGGTCAATAAAATGGTTTCCTTATCCAGCGTATCTATATCAGCAGATAAGGTATCTGTCCACGCTGCTACAGCGCTACAAAACCAAGCCGACGCTATCGCCGGTCTGAGTAACGTACCAGTATGTGTGTAAATTGACTTCAAGGTAGTCTCCTGCCTGCGATCAGCAGGATCCTTGAGGGTTGCGGTATCTTGAGATGGTAGCGCTACCTTTTTGGATAAGCGTGTCAACGCTTTGTCCACCCTTGGGGAGGATTCCCACCGTATCCTGTCTTTAGCCGGGAAAGGATACGCCATAAGAATCCTTTTGGGAATCTGCAGTTTTTTGTCTGGAGTTTCCCAAGCCTTTTCAAATAACTCGTTTAGCTCATGAGATGGGGGAAAGGTTACCTCAGGTTTCTTTTCCTTATACATGCGCACCCTCGTGTCAGGGACAGAGGGGTCATCTGTGATATGCAACACCTCTTTTATTGCAATAATCATATAATGAATACTTTTAGCCAATTTTGGCAGCAACTTCGCATCATCATAGTCGACACTGGAGTCAGAATCCGTGTCGGTATCTGTGTCTACTACTTGGGATAGTGGGCGCTTTTGAGACCCAGAAGGTTCCTGCGACTTAGTAAAAGGCAGGGCTAGACTCCCTGTACATTCCCTGGACTCTGCTTTGTCCAATCTTTTGTGCAATAAATTCACATTTGCATTTAAAACATTCCACATATCCAACCAGTCAGGTGTCGGCGTTGCCGACGGAGAGACCACACTCATTTGCTCTACCTCCTCCCTAGACGAGCCTTCCGCTTCAGACATGCCGACACTCGCGTACCGACACCCCACACACTCAGGGAAATCTGTAATCTGGAGACAGTTCCCCCACAAGGCCCTTAGGAGAGACAGAGTATGCCAGCACACACCCAGCGCCAATTACTTTGAAAAAAAAAAAATCCGAGATAGATAGCGCTTTTTATATATATATTGATTTATGCCAAATTATGTGCCCCCGCCCTTCTTTAAAACCCTCTGTTACCGTTCAGCAGGGGAGAGTCCGGGGAGCCAGCTTCTTACCGTGTGCTGTGGAGAAAATGGCGCTGGTTAGTGCTGAGGGGTCAAGCTCCGCCCCCTCAGCGGCGGGCTTCGGTCCCGCTCGAATCTATTCAAAAACTGGCGGGGGATACTCATATACAGCCCACAGAGCCAATATATCTATTTTTACCAGTCCGAGAGGTGTAAATTGCTGACCAGGGCGCCCCCCTTGCGCCCTGCACCCATCAGTGCCTGCCGTGTGTGTTCTGTGTGGGAGCAATGGCACGCAGCGTTACCGCTGCGCGTTACCTCAGTGAAGATCTGAAGTCTTCTTATACTCACCCGGCTTCTATCTTCCGGCTCTGTGAGGACGGCGGCGCGGCTCCGGGACGAACAGCGAGGAGAGACCTGCATTTCGACTCCCTCTGGAGCTAATGGTGTCCAGTAGCCTAAGAAGCAGAGCCTAGCATTTAAGTAGGTCTGCTTCTCTCTCCTCAGTCCCTCGATGCAGGGAGCCTGTTGCCAGCAGGCTCCCTGAAAATAAAAAAACCTAACAAAATACTTTCTTTTAGGAAACTCAGGAGAGCTCCCTGTAATGCACCCAGTCTCCTCTGGGCACAGTATCAAACTGAGGTCTGGAGGAGGGGCATAGAGGGAGGAGCCAGTGCACACCCATATCTAAAGTTCTTTTTAGTGCCCATGTCTCCTGTGGAGCCCGTCTATTCCCCATGGTCCTTACGGAGTCCCCAGCATCCTCTAGGACGTAAGAGAAATAGGATTTTAATTACCTACCGGTAAATTCTTTTCTCGTATTCCTTAGAGGATGCTGGGATCCACTTTAGTAGCATGGGGTATAGACGGGTCCACTAGGAGCCATTGGCACTTTAAGAGTTTGAGACTGTGGGCTGGCTCCTCCCTCTATGCCCCTCCTACCAGACTCAGACTAGAAACTGTGCCCGAGGAGACGGACATCTTTGAGAGAAGGATTTTATACAGATAGTGGCGAGATTCACACCAGCTCACACACAAGGCAACCCAAGCTAACTAGCTTGAAACATCAGCAACGGCTGAACAATATTACTTACCAAGAAACAAAACAGTACTTAACCAAGAACTAAGCAGTACTGAACTAAGTAACCACTGCAGGATCACAAAGCGCTGGGCAGGCGCCCTGCATCCTCTACGGACTACGAGAAAAGGATTTACCGGTAGGTAGTTAAAATCCTTTTTTTTCTTACGTCCTAGAGAATGCTGGCATCCACATTAGTACCATGGGGATGTATCAAAGCTCCCAGAACGGGAGGGAGAGCGGAGGTCTTTAGAGGCCAAAGTATCAAACTTGTAGAACTGTGCAAACGTGTTTGACCCAGACCAAGTAGCCGCTCGGCAAAGCTGTAAAGCCGAGACCCCCCCGGCAGCCGCCCAGGACGAACCCACCTTACGAGTAAAGTGGGCCTTAACAGATGTAGGACACGGCAATCCTGCCATAGAATATGCATGCTGGATAGTGAACCTGATCCAGTGAGAGATTGTCTGCTTAGGAGCAGGACACCCAAGTTTCTTGGGATCATACAGGACAAACAGAGAGTCCGATTTTCTGTGACAAGCAGTCCTCTTCACATAGATTTTCAGAGCCCTTACAACATCCAAGGACTTTGATGAAACTGAGGAGTCAGTAACAACTGGCACCACAATAGGTTGGTTGATATGAAATGCCGACACAACCTTCGGAAGGAACTGCGGACGTGTCCGTAGCTCAGCTCTATCTTCATGGAAAATCAAGTAGGGGCTTTTACATGACAAAGCCCCCAGCTCCGACACACGTCTAGCAGAAGCCAAGGCCAACAAAGTGATAGCCTTCTACGTGAGAAACTTGACCTCAACCTCCTGTAGAGGCTCAAACCAGTCCGACTGGAGGAACTGCAACACCACGTTAAGTTCCCAGGGTGCCAGAGGCAGCACAAAGGGAGGCTGGATGTGCAGAACTCCCTTCAAATAGGTCTGAACCTCAGGGAGGGCAGCCAACTGTTTCTGGAAGAAAATGGATATGGCCGAAATCTGGACCTTTATGGAACCTGAATCCCGAACCTGCAGCCTTCCAGAAGGTGAGGTAATTGCAGCCACCAGAGGAGTGAGAGCCTGGCCTTTGGTGACAGACGTATTCTCTGGTGCATGTGTAGATGAGATCCCGACCATTTGTCCAGGAGATCCAGTTGGAAGGACCGAGCATGATACCTCCCGTACTGCAGAGCCTCGTAAGAGGCCACCATCTTCCCCAGAAGGCAAATGCACTGATGAACCGACACCCGGGCTGGCTTCAGGACATCCCGGACAATTGTTTGTATCATCAACGCTTTTTCCTCTGGAAGAAACACCCTCTGCACTTCTGTGTCGAGTATCATTCCCAGAAAGGACAACCTCCTGGTTGGTTCCAAATGTGATTTTGGAAGATTCAGGATCCAACCATGTTCCTTGAGAAGTTGGTGGGTCGTGAGAGCTATGGACTGTAACAGCTCCTCCTTGGACGATGCCTTTATCAGCAGATCGTCCAGATATGGAATTATGTTCACCCCCTGTCTGCGAAGGAGAACCATAATTTCCGCCATCACCTTGGTGAACACCCTCGGTGCTGTGGAGAGGTCGAATGGCAGGGCCTGGAATTGAAAATCACAATCCAACAGTGCGAATCGGAGATACTGTAAGCCTGATGCGGCTGCCAAATCAGAATGTGGAGGTATACATCCTTGATATTCAGGGATACCAGGAATTCCCCCTCCTCCAGACCTGACATCACCACCCTTAGAGACTCCATTTTGAACTTGAACTCCCTCAGAAAGAGGTTTAGTGATTTTAAGTTCAGAATGGACTGACCGAACCATCTGGTTTCAGCACCACGAAAAGGTTTGAATAGTAACCTTTGTGTTGCATCTGGGGAGGAACTGGTACAATAACCTGTGCCTCGTCCAACTTCTGGATGGCTCCCAGTAGAGTAGCTCTGTCTGTCGGCAAAGCTGGCAAGCCTGATTTGAAGAACCGGTGAGGAGGGAGATCCTTAAATTCCAGCCGGTATCCCTGGGACACAATATCTTGTACCCAGGGATCCAGGCCGGACGACACCCAGAAATGTCTGAGTCTCGCCCCCACCGGCCCTACTTCCAGGACGCGCGGTCCACCATCATGCTGAGGACTTTGGCGTACCTGAAGCAGGCTTCTGTTCCTGGGAACCTGCAGCAGCAAGTTTCTTGGATTTTCGTCGACCTCCTCTAAAGGTGTTGGACGGTTTGGCCTTTATTGTTTTAGCAACTCGAAAGGACTGTGATGCAGCTGAAGAAAACGGTTTCTTCGTGGCAGGTGTAGCCGTGGAGATCCATGCATATAACGCTTCCCCAAAGAGAGCCTGACCTGTGAAGGGTAGGGTCTCCACACCTCTCCTGGATTCCGTGTCGGCAGACCACTGGCGCAGCCACAATCCTCGACGAGCTGAGACCGACATGGAAGATATTCCTGCAGCCATTGAACCCAGGTCCTTCATGGATTCCACTATAAAGCATGCAGAATCCTGAATGTTATGTAAAAACAATTCAACGTCACTTTTATCCATTGTATCCAAATCCTCAAGTAATGTGCCTGACCACTTTACAATAGCTTTGGAAATCCATGCATAGGCAATAGTAGGACGTAGTATCGCCCCTGAAGCCGTGTATATGGACTTGAGCGTACATAGCATAAATTTTGCGATCAGCCAGCTCTTTAAGGCGGTAGATCCTGGGACAGGTAAAACCACCTTTTTCGAGAGTCTGAATACAGACGCGTCCACTATGGGTGGGTTTTCACATTTTTCCCCTATCCTCCTCAGGGAAGGGGAAAGCAACCAGAACCCTTCTAGGGATCTGGAATTTTTTCTCCGGGTTTTCACGCGCTTTTTCAAATATAGCATTTAATTCTTTGGACGCAGGGAAGGTTAGCGAGGCTTTCTTATTGTCAGTGAAGTAAGCCTCCTCAACCTGCTCAGGTGTTATATCAGCAATATTCAACACATCCCTGATAGCCTCTATCATCAACTGCACCCCTTTTGCAAGAGATGCGGGCCCCCCGCAGCACATCCCCATCACCGTCTGCCATGTCAGAATCGGTATCCGTGTCATCTTGCATAATCTGGGCAAGAGCACGTTTGTGGGAACCAACAGAGGGGGGCCCTGAGGAAACAGAACTGGACCAAACTGCCACAGAGTTCTGTAAAGCCTGAGTTGCAGATTCATTCTGTGCAACCCTAGTAGAGATCTGAGTTATCATAGATTTGATAGAGGATAACCATTCAGGCTCCCTTTCTGGTATCTGCGCTAAAACAGTGCAATCCTGATTACATGGAATGAGAGGACATATCCTCTGCAGCACATGACACATAGTCCCTGGACATAGCTAAATGGAGACCACAGACACTCCACACACACACACAGGGGAAACTAGACAGAGTTTCACCCCCAAGAATGGCAAGAGAGACACAGAGATTGGAGCCAACCCACACACAGCGCTTTCAATGGTATAGGGAGAGCCCAAACGGCGCTGACTGTGCACCTTAATAGGTTACACAGTCTTTACACAGCCTCCCCCGCCCCCCTTCTACAACCCCCTGGTACCGTAAGAGATAGCTGGAGTTGCTGTGGAGGGACTGCTCTTCACTGACGTTTATCTAGGCAAGAAAGTGGCGCTGAACGCTGCTGGGTCCGCTCTGAGGGGAAGCTCCACTCCCTTAATGGCGCTGTCTTCCCGCTTTTCTGGAGATTATACTGGCCTGAGGAATTGTGCTGGCAGCGATCCCGGGACCCTGACAGGCTTGAGAGGTCAGTGTAGGGTGTAGGCACTGGCTCAGGGCGCCCCTCACAGCGCCGCACTATGTACTGCTGAGCCCCGGAGTGCAGTTAGTACTGCGCTCCATACCCTGTTGCCGCCATCTTCACACAGGCTCCCCGCTTGCTAGTGACTCACTCGCCACTGATTTTCTGGCTCTGTAAGGGGGTGGCAGCATGCTGCCGGGGTGAGTGATCCCCTGTGGCGGGGAACGTTCTATCCTCTCAGAAGCTCAGTGTTCTGTTAGCGGAGATAGTGGCTCAGACCCCGCATGGCGGACACTAATCCCCCCCTTAGTCCCACGATGCAGGGAGGCTGTTGCCAGCAGCCTCCCTGTAAAATAATAAACAGTAAAATAAACTTCTGTAGAGCTCCCCTAGCTATGACCGGCTCCTCCGGGCACATTTTCTAAACTGAGTCTGGTAGGAGGGGCATAGAGGGAGGAGTCAGGCCACACTCTCAAAACTCTTAAAGTGCCAATGACTCCTAGTGGACCCGTCTATACCCGATGGTAGTAATGTGGACACTAGCATCTTCTAGGACGTAAGAGAAATGCAGAATAGACCTACTCTAACTACATGCATGATACCTGTTTACGTTGTCAGTGATAGCACCCCCTAGGGATAAATTCAAATGGGGGGGGGGGGGGGGGCAGCATGAGGTCACACTTTTGGTGCACCTGTGCCTTTAAATCTTGAACAGAGCATCACGTGCATCCTTATGGAAGCCACAGCCACTTGTAGCAGAGCCAGAGGTGAGTAGACACCAGGCAGCCCCACAGCAGCTGCCATGATAAAAGCCAGAACCTCTGGTACTATGGCGGTGGAGGGTTATTGCCATACTTACCTACATTGTATTTCTCCTCTCCGGGAGAAGCCCGGAGAGGAGACGCTGCAGGTGCCTTCGGGGGGCGGGGCCGGACTGTGACATCACTAAGCCCCAGCAAATCGCGGCATTTCCCGATGCGGGGGCTAAAATGACGCGATTTGCGTCATTTTAACCCCTTCTCCACCCGACGGACCCGGGGGAGGTTATCTATCCATCCTGCTCACATCACTAGGGTGCGAGCAGGATGCGGGAGACCTGCCCACTCTTCCGGGGGTGCGGGGGGCTACCCCAAAAAACGGGAGCCTCCCGCAGCTTCCGGGAGAGTAGGTAAGTATGGTTATTGCTGACCAGCACCAGGTATGCTGTAAGGAGGGGAGTCAGCGGGCTGCAATCAAGGGAGAACTACTGTCACCGGACCCAACAATCTGGAGGTCCAGTGAGCTGTGACATTCCCACCTCTCTGGGATTGGGCACAAACAACCCACAAAAGGCTTCTTTACTTTATTAGTTACTGGAAGAAAACAAGACTGCTTCAGAAGAGGTTTATTTTCACTTCTTTCACTGTGGTACTTTGAACAATCCCATGCAGAGGAGCCATTGACTGCAAGGTCTTTTGGAAGCAGCAAGGTCCCCAAGACAGAATTTTGGATTTACTCCAGATAAGGCTGGAAGCATAAAAGCGCCACCAGGGAAGGCCCAAAATAACCATCTTTAAAACCAACAATAAAGCTGAATACACACTGTACAACAGGGACGCTGAACCGCCAGTTCTCAGCTGCTTGGTCTGATTATTGCCCAGTGTGTACACAGCAGGGGCGGATTGGCCCACCGGGGTACCGGTGAAGTACCCGGTTGGCCGGTTCCATGTGTTTATCTGCGGGCTGGCTGACACTGACAGTGGCTGCCAGCTCTTGCTGCCGCGCATCCGGGATGTGTTCCAGCTGCTGGAACACAACCCGGACGCTATCATCTGCATTACCTAGCGACTTCCTGGTGCCGTTTGCCGGGAGTAGTGGGCGGCTTAGCATGAAGGGCACTGTAGGCGGCTGCTGGGCTCTAGCAGCAGCAGTGCTAGGTCTCAGTGGGAACAAGTGGCATGTACGTCCTTGCCGCCGGATCACTTCTGTTTCCACTGCCTTTTGCTGTGCAGGAGCTGTGGCTGGAAAATGCTGCCAGGGTGGTCAGAGGTGGACTGCTCGCTCATAAGTGTCAGGTACTGTTATTCACTGTCCATGTCATCTACTTCCTCACTGAGAACTGATGCAGAGCGTCCGTTCCACACAGAGCAGCCCCGAGGTGTGTCCAGCCTTCTCCCTAATCATCTCCCGTCCTGCAGCTCCTTGCTGTTAACTGTTTACTGCCCTTCCTATGGCCAGGGTTAGGAGCATTGGAACTGATACAGTACTATATAGCAGGTGCACTGACACAATCCATAGGGATGAGGACTCCCAACACACGTGTAACAGCAGAACCCTGCATGCACACACAGAAATACCTGTACTAGGCATACATAAGGCTGCTGTAGCTAGCCAGTAGCCTGGCACTGTAGGGGTTATTTACTTCTCCCAACATTGCCTGCAGACAGTGTGCTGGGAGATAAGGATCATCTGGGGAACAATCTGATTGGATAGCAAGGGGTGGGTGTAAGGTGAACACTGTCTGCAAGCTCTGCAAGTGCATAGTTGAAAGGTCCCATCCTGGGACGTAAGAGGGCAGGGGCAGGGACCAACTAATCACTATTGCACACATGCCTTCATGGATAGTTAATAGCAATTACATTGGAAGCATTCATTATTTTTGGTGGATTATTAGCTGCTGTTTGCTGTACCTGATCACATATAGTACGAGACCCAAAGCCTGTCCTGACTACTGACAATGAGAAAAATTATTTTTTTATTGATGACCAATACAGTCACTCATAACATTGGTCCGATAAGAAATTGAATTCAGCTGTACGATAGTGCTGGTACATTCATGTGACAATTATTTGTAATCGTTGTTATATATTTGTAGATACAGTTTGCATTGGATATTTTGGTTTGCTGACCTGGTTCGATTCATAATAACTTATATGTTATTAATTTTTTTGAAAAGTATATTAAAATCACATTTTCTCTGTCTCTAAATATATAGATATCTACACCTATTTATGTATGCAAACTGTATATACAGCAGTGTATTGGGCCACTGGGCCCTAAGACCCCCCCCCCACTAGCCTTCCAGACATACAGCCCAGGTACATATACTATCCGTTCTACCCCCAAGGCCTCAGGAACATCTACTACACCCCTGCCCACACCACACCCCACCAGCCTTCTAGACTATCAGTAATCCCCCAGCCAATCACTCACTCTTGGAGCAAGTACTGCAGACAAGCCTGGTCCAATGTGTTTTATTTGTTCCTGTCGGGTGCCAATGTGTTCTTCTTTCTTTCTTGTGCAATGTTTTTTGCGTCTAGGTTGTACTGCGAATGCTCTTGATGGTGTTTACACAGAGCCACAGTACAGTTACAGACGCACATAAAAGGGTACAATGAATGTGTTGGGCATTCCTAGGTGATTACAGGAGGTTGGCTTATCAGACGCAGATGTGATGTAGAATGGGCATGTAGCTGAAAGTGGTTAATTATAAAGATGGTGTATTGCTCACATTAGAGGATGATCTGCACCCAGCATACGGCCAGTGAAAGTTTCAGTGGGGTGAAAGTGGGCACCTCAGTCCATGCACATTCAGATGCACGGATGTACACCATGGAAGGGCAGTGGAGCAGCATTAACATAAGGTCACAAACAGCAAAAGATGCAAGGATTCCACAACCGAGTCCAACTCAGAATCAAGTCCTATCAAGGGGGTACTGCCCCCTTAGCCAACCACACCCCCTCAGACCCCGCCCCCACTAGGGCTGCTTCCAGATATTTCCCGGGCTGGTTTTCCATCCCAATCCGCCCCTGGTACACAGTACCCAGGGCCAATTCTTCGTTCATATATAATGACCATTTATACACTGGAAATTGGTTGTTTTCTAGATTTAATGTCAGAAGAATAAAAATATAAATACATTGTGGATTATTTCTGAAACATCTGTCCAGTGTGTATCTAGCTTAGGTTCACATTTTTCTTAACGGGACGCTCCCAATAAGAATGAGTATTAGGTTATTTTGTGAAAAATTTGAAAGTATTGTTTCTATATTAAGCCTGCTTATAAAGAGGATTATACACAATCATATTGTTACTTTCAAGCAGGGGTTTGAATGGCATTTTGGAGTCTTCAATGTAATTTGTGCTTTTATCTATTAAATAAATTAGCTTGCAAATAATAATTGGTCCTAAAAATTAACTATTAATCTTTCTGGATTAAACTCTTCTACTTGTGATGCCTGGGAAGTTGCAGTTTCTTGCAGTACTCCCTGGTAGTATAGTACCAACACACTTTGCCAAGCAAAGACCACCTTGCATGTGATCTTCCTTTCTTAAGAAGCTAACTGCACCCTAATAAACAGACTATTATACTACTTGTCAGTGCCAGATTAATGCCCACATGGGCCTGGAGCTGCAATTTATGAAGGGCCTATTGTGTGCCTTTGCAGCAGAGATGGATTAAGAGGGGAGGGGGGGGGGGGCAGGGGATGTGTTATCCCGGGCCAATCTCTCTCAACGGCCCCCTGCGCCTTCAGTCAACCACAGTAGTGTCCATTAGTCACACCACACCACACAGTACAGTTCATTATTCACATTACACAGCACAGTAGCGTCAGTCACATTGCACCACACAGATGCGTCCGTTATTCACATTACACCACACAGAGGTGTCCGTTACTTACAGTACATTACACCACACAGAGCCGTCCGTTATTCACATTATACCACACACAGTCGTCCGTTAGTCACAGTACACCACACAGAGGCATCCATTACTTACAGTACACCACACAGAGGCGTCTGTTAGTCACATTACTCTACACAGAGGTGTGTTACTCACATTACATCACGCAGAGGCGTGTGTTACTCACATTACATCACACAGAGGCGTCCGTTACTCACAGTACACAGAACAGAGGCGTCCGTTACTTACATTACACCACAGAGGCATCCGTTACTCACATTACACCACACAGAGGCATCCGTTAGTCACATTACACTACACAGAGGTGTGCGTTACTCACATTACATCACACAATCGTGTTACTCACATTACATCACACAGAGGCGTGTGTTACTCACATTACATCACACAGAGGCGTCCGTTACTCACATTACACAGAACAGAGGCGCCCGTTACTTACATTACACCACACAGAGGCATCCGTTACTCACATTACACCACACAGAGGCATCCGTTAGTCACATTAAACTACACAGAGGTGTGCGTTACTCACATTACATCACACAGAGGCGTGTGTTACTCACATTACATCACACAGAGGCGTCCGTTACTCACATTACACCACACAGAGGCGTCCGTTACTCACATTACACCACACAGAGGCGTCCGTTACTCACATTACACCACACAGCAGCATCCGTTACTTACAGTACATTATACCACAGAGGCATCCGCTGCTTACACTACACCACATAAAGGCATCCGTTACTCACATTACACCACACAAAAGCGTCCATTACTTATGTTACCCCACGGAGGTGTCCGTTAGTCATGTTACACCCCACAGAGGCGTCCGTTACTTACAGAACATTGCACCACACAGAGGCATCCGTTACTTACAGAACATTGCACCACACAGAGGTATCCGTTACTTACAGAACATTGCACCACACAGAGGCATCCGTTAATCACGTTACAACATACAGGAGTCCATTACTCACGTTACACCACACAGAGGTGTCCGTTACTCACATTACACCACACAGAGGCGTCCGTTACTTACACTACACCACACAGAGGCATACGTTATCACATTACACCACACAGAGGCATCCGTTACTCACATTACACCACACAGAGGTGTCCGTTAGTCACATTACACCACACAGAGGCGAACGTTACTCACATTACACAGCACAGTAGCGTCCATTAGTCACATTACATCACAGTTGAGCCATTATACACATTGTGTCACACAGTCACTTATTCACACTACTCCACACAGTATAGCCCGTCTTCATTTAAATAAGATGGTGGTGAGACACACAAATGGTAGGGAGAGAGTATGGCCAGTGGTTTTTTTTTTAAATGTGAAGGCATTAGGGAAGATATGCAACCAACAGCTAAAACATACTGTATAGGCACTATGGACATTTGTTTACTAATTTATATATATATATATATATATACACACACACATTTTTTTTACACACACACACACACACACACACACACACACACACACACACACACACACACTACATATAAATATATAGAACTTTTAACACTGTGATTTTTGATGAGGACACAGATCCGCAGCGTGAGACTGGGCATAGGAGTACAGTACATGCCTCTTACCCCTCTTCAAGTTCACAATACAGCCAGAGTAGTACTTTTTTTGTACAGTACCTCAGCACTGCAGTGGGAGGACAAGGGGCCGGATCTTATGATGGTCCAATGACTCAGCTTCAGATGAGGTACTTTCGGAAATCAAGGGAACAGCAGCAAACGGACCCGGGGTGCAGCTTATCGCAATCAGGGGCGGAGCTTACCGTGGCATGGGGGCGGAGCTTGTTTCCCTACTAGATACGAACTTCAGCTGACAGCGCGGGGTGGGAGGCGACTGTGTGTTCATCTGTTGGTCGGTTGAGACGGAGGGCATAATAAGCTGAGGCTTGCCTGGCAGTGACTGGACTCGAATCGAACGGGAGAATACTATTGGTGATGACAGAAAAAAAAGTTGTTTTTTTTCTGTCAGCACTATTTGAGCTACAGGGGATCCTGTGGGCCTGTTTTCAATGGGGGGCCTGGAGCTGCAGCTCCATCCGCCCCATTGTTACTACGGCCCTGCTACTTGTTGTCAAAATATAGGGGTGGGAAGTTATGCCGCATGAATTCGACGGGCAATGGCTTACAAGGCATGGTTTTGCATTGTAAGTGATTGCCCCTTTAAAAAAAGTATGAGTTTGGTCTGGCATCACACATGGCTGCCAAACTCAGGCACCATAACATCCCACCCTAGTACATAGTTAGAACCAGCTAATAATGTTTTGTACTCTCTTCTGCAGAGAAAGAAATATTGACTCATGAAGGATATTTTGTTCCAAATGAAAAGGGGTACCCAATTACCAACACCGTATCACGTGGAGATGTATCACGCTTTATGCTCTCTACCCTTAATGATGACAAATGGAATAGAAATATAGTTGCAATGTGTTGTAAATCATGAGAATTTGCAAGAACAGTACAATAAAATGTGCTATATTTACTAAGTGGCCGCTTTTCAAAGTTGCATTTATTATGTCCTGCATGGAAAACCCATCATTTATTATAAACTATATACCCCAATCATACCCCTTTCAGACATAAGACCTGGGAAATACAGGGTTATGACCCAGGTCTATCTACCTGTGAATTTCTTGGGTCTCCCCATTCACACTACACCAAAAACCTGGGAAATTCCCTGGTCAGATGAGTTCACACTGAACCAAGTTGGTCTGCCCTGGAATTTGGTGTGTATTTAAAGGGGGCGCTTTCATGTAATTTATTCATCCTTTGATGTTTGATAATGGCAAATTTGTGGTTTTATTTCCTACTTAAATACATTTTGCTTTAAAGCTATGCTACTTGCTAGGTCATTGTTTTTTTTTTACTACTAAGATGCTCCCACTCACATTCCCCCTTCCATACCCAGTTATCAGCAAGTATTACCATACCTCCATTTCTGATCTGCCCTTCTCATATGTGAACTTCCTGTAAGTATACAGCATTTCCAGAGTCTGCTGTGTAATGTGTGTCTAAACTAAGCTTGGTTATGTTATAGCCATTAGCGGCTAGCCGACAGCCAATCAGACACTTTTCTTCCAACCTGGATCTATTCTAAAAATCCAGGTTGTATACATTCACACTAAAGGTGACCTGGGCAGGGCCGGATTAAGCATGGTGGGGGCCCCCGGCTAAGCAAGTTGTGGGGGCCCCCACTACAATTGATGACAGACCCCTGAGCCCCCCCCCCTTACACACACACACCCATGCTGCACACAACACACATACACCCATGCTGCACACAACACACACACATACACCCATGCTGCACACAACACACACACACATATGCTCGCACGCTACCTGTCCGTCCGGCGGTGCAGCAGATGCCGGAGTCAGGGCCCCCACACCCAGGAGTGTAGTAGTCTCCCGCCTACCGGCGGCTCAGCTGTTCATTAACAGCGCCGCCGAGTAGATGTTCCTCGCACAGCATTTAATAGTCTTGCGGGATGCTGCACTGATATCCCGCGAGACTATGAAATGCTGTGCAAGGAACACCTCCTCGGTGGTGCTGTTAATGAACAGCAGAGCTGAGCCGACGGGAGGGTGGCGACTACTACACTCCTGGCTGTGGGGGCCCCAAATGTGTGGTGGGCCCGGGATGACCGCCCCTTTTGCCCCTCCCTTAATCTGGCCCTGGGTCAAACCCGCCTCTTCTCTATGCAGTAAACGGGTCCCGGGTAGCCTCGACCCGGCTAACCCGTTTACACTGCACAGCGACCCGGGTCCTTCCCGTGGCCAAAACTGCAAGCTAGCCGTGTTGAATTCCTGGGTAACTAAAGCCTAGTGAATCCGTTTACACCGAGCCATCACGGCAATAACCGGCATTTAGTGGTGGTGTAGGGGTATAAGGGTGAAGGTGGGCATACACTATACTAGGTCTGGCCAACCTGTGGCTCACCAGATGTTGTGAAACTACATATCCCAGCATGCCCAGCCACAGTTTTAGCTACTCTCTCATGCACATGTTACATCTTCCCCACCTGCAGTGCAGCATGGTTTTGCCCAGTTGTGTGCTTTTTTGCATTACTAACAAACCTGAATCAGGCCCTGAATGCTCTAATCCTTGTACAGATCCTGAGGATTTGCACAGAGAAAGAGAACCTGATATACCTTTTACATTGCCATTAATATCTGGGGTTATTGCTTGTGAAGGAGCAGCAACCCGGGATATTGTGCGGTGTACAAGCACCCTGTTGAAATATTCTGGGTCGCGTGACCCAGCACAGGGCCGTAACCACGTGTGTGCAGAGTGGGCATTGCACACAGCGCACTTGTGATGGAGGCGCAATGTGCGCTGACCCACCCAATTGGCTGCCCTGTTGTGTATTAATGTGGCAGCACTGGCGAGTCCCCCGCTGGGCAGACATGTGTTCCGCTGTGGGTGCAGGCACACCTGTCTGTGGGGTTAGCTGGAGGAAGAGGCAGCCGACAGCAGCTCCGGAGCAGGTGAGCACTCTGGCTGGGCTGTGTCTGCTGTTTAACAGCGTGGGCTGAGCGTCCAATAGCGGCAGCACTGACTGTAAAGGAGAGGGGGCGGGCTGCAGGGGGGGAAATGCTGCCGGACTCCGGAGTCTCAGACCACCCACCCACCAAGCAGACTTGCCTACCGGTACCCGAGGGAGGCTCCCGTATTTTGCCAGAGTGCCGCGCAAACTGAAGAGCAAACCCCCAGATTCTCACTACACGTGGCTCCCCTCACCGCCCCCCCCCCCCTTCTCCCTTACCGGAATTAAAGGAGAAGCCAGTAGGACGGAGGGACAGAATGCTATATGTGGCCCCGCCCCCAGTAGCACGTCAGTCACCATGCTATACTGTATGCCGGCACCTTCCAGAGGCCTGCAGTTTGGAGGAGTTTGTGGAGCGCCTCCAGTCACCAGTCCCCCCAGGATCGACTCAGAGTTGCCAGCACCACAATCAGTGACAAGCAGCAGAGCCACTGTGGTCCCATCATCCAAAAGTTCTGAAGACCCGCGAATCGCTGCATTTGGGGGGCAGAGCCTAATCGAATGTTGCCTTGTCCTGACCTGGACGCAGCTGATCCCCTGCTTGGTGAGTGGGGAGGTGTGTGTGTTATATATGTATGCATGCAAGTACTATATACATATGTATATATGTGTGTGTGTGTAATCATATGCACCCCCAAAAAAGTATCTTCACAGCCCCTACCCCCCTTCTCCATCCGTAGCACCCCCGACCCTGTCTCCCACACAGATTCCCCTCTCCTGCTCTCTCTCTCATCACATCTCTAATCGCCCCCCCCCCTTCTCCATCCGTAACACCCTCGACCCTCTGTCTCCCACACAGATTCCCCTCTCCTGCTCTCTCTCTCATCACATCTCTAATCGCCCCCCCCCCCCTTCTCCATCCGTAACACCCTCGACCCTCTGTCCCCCACCCAGATTCCTCTCTTCTGCTGGCTCTCTCTCCTCACAGCTCCAACCCCCTCCTCCATCCGCGGCATCCTCGACCCCCCTGTCCCCCACTCAGATTCCCTTCTCCAGCTCTCTCTCTCTTCAGAGCTCTAACCCCCCCCCCCTTCTCTATCCGTAGCACCCCGGTCCCAGCATTTCAACACAGGTGGCGAGCAGGGATGAACATGGGTTTAAACCGGCTTGCGATGAAGCATAAGTGGGAAAGCCGGGTCGATGTAATCCATGACACGCTTACTGCATAGAGAAGGGACAGCATATGGCCGGGCTGGGCCGCATGTCTGAAAGAGGTCTCGCCAACTTGTACTTGGGAAGGTGCACAAATCCCGGGTGCAACTTGGCATTTTAGAATAAAGGTGGTATGAGATAGTCTAGTTAGAGCTGAATAACCTTTTAGACATTCTAACCAGAAACATGTTCTGAGTAAACAAGGAATCAATTATACCGCTTTCACTTGGCAATGCCGGGTCCCACCCAGGAATTGGAAAGGGTCCTTTTGTGCGCTCGCCACGCAGTAGGCTCGGTGGTTTGCCAGAGGTTCTATTCCCACTCTATGGGTGTCGTGGACAGCCACAAGTGGGAATAGCTCCTGTTTGTTGGCATTCCGGCTGCTGGCATTGTAAGCAGTCGGGATTCCGGCGTCAGTATCCTGACCGCCGAGATCCCGACCACTGGTGAAGCAACTATATTTCTGTTCCAACTGCTATGGTGATATTACTGTGCTTAGTGATAAGATTTATTGCATGAATGTTATTGTACCTACTTAAAGGCAATATAATCTGATAACTCGAATCCACATAATTGTTTATTGACCTGTCAAAGAAGACTCACGTTCCAGTAAAATAAAATACATTTATTTTGGTGTGAAACTCATAACTATTGTTTGAATTGATGAACTGTTTACTGTATTACTGAGATTGTGTTTATTTGTCATTCATCAAGTTCACTGTTGATAACTGTTCTCCAATAAATGAAAACGTGAACTGTAAACTGTTATTATCTTATTCTGTGTGAATTCATACATAGGTGGTGCTACAGTGTAGTCCAAAAATCAAATAGGGGAGCCAAACCCACTGCCACCAACTGTCATCCCAAACTGTCTCACTGGCAGTTGGTGTGACTCTATTTGAATTTTGGACTGCGGTGCAGCCCCAACCCTGGATCAGCTAATGCTTCTCACCTCTCTGCAAAGAATTGAAGAGATCTATGGGCCTAATTCAGACCCAATCGTAGCAGTAAAAAATCTTTCTCTAATGGGCAAAACCATGGACCTAATTGAGACCCGATTGCAGCAGCAAAATTGTTCTCTAATAGGCAAAACCATGTGCAGCGCAGTGGGGCAGATATAACATGTGCAGAGATTTAGAATTAGGGGGGTAATTCCAAGTTGATCGCAGCAGGATTTTTGATAGCAATTGGGCAAAACCATGTGCACTGCAGGGGAGGCAGATATAACATGTACAGAAAGAGTTAGATTTGGGTGGGTTATTTTATTTCTGTGCAGGTTAAATACTGGCTGCTTTATTTTTACACTGTAAATTAGATTGCAGATTGAACACACCACGCCCAAATCTAACTCTCTCTGCACATGTTATATCTGCCTATGTTATATCAACGTAGGACAGCCCACACGGGCACACCAAAAAAAGAAACGGCTGTTTCAGGTGCCCGTGCACTACGTGCAATTTTCTTTTGACAGGGGACACATTTTGTGACCCGCATCTGGGAATCAAATACAAGATTCTCCATCATCTTACGTGTGACAGCACACATGTGGTATACCAATTGGTGTGCCCGTGTGGGCTGTGCTACGTTGGAAAAACAAAGAGGAAATTCAAGGAGAGAATGAGCGCACACCGCTCCTCCATCCGACTAGCGTTGTCAAAAGGGCCAAGTGATCAACCGGTGGCTCGCCACTTTCTAATGGCAAAACACCCCCTACATAGCCTTAGGTATAAAATGATTGACCACATTCCGCCGCTGCGGAGAGGTGGTGACCGTAACTCTATTGTTAAAGAGAGAGGCAGAATGGATACACAGACTAAATGTTATTGCCCCAAAAGGGCTTAATGACTCCATTTCTTTTGCTAGCTTTATTTAAAACTTGGGATTCTCCTTTGTTAAAAATGCTGTAAAATGGAGAGAGAGATATATACATAGGTAGTGCTCAAGGTTATTAGTGTGCTGTTTTATTGTAGGTAATGTGCTTCAGTTTCATGATGGGATGACAAATGTGATATACAATAGATGTTGTGAGTAAATAAAAAATAAAAAAAGGAAATATATATATAAGTACCTATGTGTATATATGTGGCCACAACAGCAATATTATAGGAAATAATTTATAAAAATAGAAAGGAATCAAGAACTTGAGAACGTGTGTGTCTGTGTTCAAATGGTTTTTGCAGTGTAAATGGAATGCTAACAGCGATATAAAATGTGTGATTATCTGACGTTACTACAGACATTCTGAATATACTAGTATCTTTTTGATTCATTATTGAAACTCAGATACTAGATGTAATAATTAAACAACAACAATTTCGATAATATTATTTAATATTATCTAAAGATTTTGAATTGACTTAGGAATAAATAAATACGGTGAATACTGGTGTTTAGAGGTTTAGTTTAAAAGAACTGACCTTACTGTAAAAGTCAATGTAATCATTCATAAAGTGAAGTCTTTCTGCGGTGTATTGTTATTTTAAAAGGAAAGGAATTAAATGCTTAGCCTCAGTAACAGACGTGTCGCGAAGTGTGATATCGTCATACCCCTAGGTATAAAAGAAAAAATCCAGAATGGGGGCGATATCTCCTTGTGTGAGAAGCCTTGTAGATGTGAGCCAAATTGTGAATATTATATTATGGAACAGATTGGAGTTTGTGCTGTATTGTGATCAATGGGTTAAATGTTTTTCCCGGTATATGAAACATTGTGTTTGGATTCGGTAAGAGAAAATAAGTATATTAATGCTGCTATTTTCAGTTTCCAAAATGCTCTCAGCACATAACACCCGTGGAAGCTATTACAGCACAGAGGCCCTCATTCCGAGTTCATCGCTCGCTAGCAGTTTGTAGCAGCCGCGCAAACGCTATGTTGCCGCAAACGCTATTTTAGCTTAGCAGAAGTGCGAACGAATGTATTGCAGAGCGGCTACAAAAATTTTTGTGCAGTTTCAGAGTAGCTCAATACCTACTCAGCGCTTGCGATCACTTCAGACTGTTCAGTTCCTGTTTTGATGTCACAAACCAGCCCAGCGTTCGCCCAGCCATGCCTGCGTTTTCCCTGACACGCCTGCATTTTTCCGAACACTCCCTGAAAACGGTCGGTTGCCACCCAGAAACGCCCACTTCATGTCAATCACTCTGCGGCCACCAGTGCGACTGAAATGCTTCGCTAGACCCTGTGCAAAACTACATCGTTCGTTGTGCCCGTACGACGGCGTGCGCATTGCGCTGCCTTACGCATGCGCAGAACTGCCATTTTTTAGCCTGTTCGCTGCACTGCGTACAAATGCAGCTAGCGATCAACTCGGAATGATCCCCAGAGTACAGCTGTTGATTACCAAGATTTATCAGCCCCCCCTTCATGTATAGCAGAAACTTGTGAGCCTGTGCAGGCTAGATGAAAACTCACTAGTACTGTTGCCAGATAACACTAGTCATTTTACAGTTTTCCAGCATGAACATATACTGGAGGATTCAATAACTTCCAGCGGGGAAGATATATCAAAATCTATTAATCCGGTATTGAATATATGACTTCTGATGAGATAGATCATAATGATAATTATGCTTTGTTTTGATGATATCCAACAAATGCTGTTGGAAGACGATGATTTGTGATTTTAAAATGTTTGTTATACGAACGTTTACGATGTTTTTGCATTAAAATTATAATTATTTATTTGTAAACAACAAAAAGGGGAATTCAATGGGATTTTTTGTCAATAAGCGCTTGTCTATGTATAATGATCATGATCAGATTTTATGCTTTACACGTTTAAATATTTTTGGATTGTTATGCATTTTTATGTTAATACAGTAGGACTTGCTCCTGCAAGTAAATCAACAAACTTATTATCAAGATGAGATCCAATTAATGAACTGATGAGGTTCAATAATTATATTGTTTGACAGTGGGTTATATACTGGAACTTTACAAAAGGTGGCTGTATCTTTATCAGTATTTTTAAGTACATGCAAACAACAGTCATAATTCCTATGAAAGGGGTTCCAGGGGTTCATAGTACCATAGCAGTATTTATATATCAGTTCACAAAATGAACTAGCCTAATTAAGTATAGAAATAGAATGTACCTTTTGTTCATTGCCCTGTTTAAAGAGTTTGAACACCGATCCATGTTGTATCTCAGTACACAATTGAACAAAACTAGCGGTATACTTTAGAGTCAACTCTACCGTATAATATACTGTATGTGTATTTAACAAATATATATATATACATACACACACACACTAGCTGAATAGCCGTGCTTCGCTGCGGAATGTATTGACAATCTTTGTCAGGCTGCACCTCTACCCTTCCCCAGATTGATGCTGTCAAAATGCTGGTGCTGAGGAGAATAATCCGCCTCCATCTCTGCCCCGTCCCGCCTCTGATGCTGCCCTACTCAGTGCTGTAAATGCTGGGACAGGTCAAGCTCCGCCCGCTGTATGTTAAATGTTAGGTTTGCAGGCTGACTCTATGTCAAAGGGCCCTAGGTCTCCTTGCTTAGCTTCAGCACTAAAGTATGCCTCTGACCCCACCTATGTGTGCCTCTGTCTCTACCCGGGTGTGCATCTGTCCTTACCAGTAGGTGCCTCTGCTCCTACCCATATACCTATGCCCCTACCCGTGTGTCCCTCTATCCTTACCTGTGGGTGCCTCTGCCCCTACCCGTGGGGACCTCTGCCCTTACACATGTGTGCCTCTGCCCCTATCCATGTGTGCCTCTGTAAATTGCTCCAGGCATTCCAGAGTTATGCTGAAAACTATGGATTTTTACATGTGACCCCCTTAACACCCCCACCGCTACGGGTGCTACCCCCATAGTATTTGTTCCCAGAATGTAAGTCATGTGTACCAAGTTTGGTGTAAATTGCTCCAGGCATCCCAGAGTCATGCCAAAAACTATGGATTTTTACATATCACCCCCACCCCTAGTGGTGCTAGGGGTGTCTTTCCCGAACAGTTTTTTTTTTTTTTCAGATTGTAAGTCATATGTGTAACAAGTTTGGTGTAAATTGCTCTAGGAATTCTAGAGTTATGCCCAAAAACTATGTATTTTTACATGTCACCCCCTTAACACCGAGTGCTAGGACTGTCTTACCCCCATAGTATTTTTTCCCCAGATTGTAAGTCATATGTGCAACAAGTTTGGTGTAAATTGCTCTAGGAATTCCAGTTATGCCCAAAAACTATGGATTTTTACATGTCACCCCCTTAACACCGGGTGCTAGGACTGTCTTACCCCCATAGTATTTTTTCCCAGATTGTAAGACATATGTGTACCAAGTTTGGTGTAAATGGCTCCAGGCCTTCCAGAATTATGCCGAAAATTATAGATTTTTACATGTCACCCCCTTACCACCCCAACCCCTAGGGGTATCTTAACCCCACAGTATTTATTTCCAGATTATAAAACATATGTGTACCAAGTTTAGTGTAACTTGCTCCAGGCATGCCAAAGTTATGCCTAAAAACTATGCATTTTTACGTGTCACCCCCTTCCCACCCCAACCCCTAGGGGTGTCTTACCCCCACAGTATTTTTTTCCAGGTTGGAAGTCATATGTGTACCAAGTTTGGTCTACATTGCTCCAGGCATTCCAGAGTTATGCTGGAAATTTATATATATATATATAGAGAGAGAGAGAGAGAGAGAGAGATGATGGATGTATGCACACACGTCCATTTTTATAGATAGACAGATGGATAGAAAGATGTTTCTCCTGCTGATGCTTAGAAGAAAAAATATGCCATGTGTTTCATATTAGAGCTGTGGTTACCAAGTATGCCAAGCTAACGGTGCTAGGGTATACATTTATTAAGATACATATTTATATATATATATATCTAAGACTAGATCATGAATTTCAAAATACAGTATTGTATATACATTATACAATATACATTGCTGCGAGTGCTAGCCACATGCATTCAGCTCATAACAGAATAAATTGTAGAATGTGATACAAAATATTACACTTTATCATGAATGACATTTGATGGATACATAAACAGTTGCGGTACTGTCAACTCATACATAAGCAAAAGACTATGGGGTAAATTTACTAAGATGGGAGTTCTATTTAAGATGGGATGTTGCCCATAGCAACCAATCAGATTTCAGGTATAATCTTCTAGAATGTGCTAGATAAATGACAAGCAAAATCTGATTGGTTGCTATGGGCAACATCCCATCTTAGTAAATTTACCCCTAGAAGGGACATACTAGAAGGAATGACACTCTGGTCTGCATAAATGGAATGCCCATTGACTATAATGGGAGTAGATTGAACATTTATGTATATTTTAAAAAATCTTAAACTTATGAACTATGGCCCTCATTCCGAGTTGTTCGCTCGGTATTTTTCATCGCATCGCAGTGAAAATCCGCTTAGTACGCATGCGCAATGTTCGCACTGCGACTGCGCCAAGTAACTTTACTATGAAGAAAGTATTTTTACTCACGGCTTTTTCTTCGCTCCGGCGATCGTAATGTGATTGACAGGAAATGGGTGTTACTGGGCGGAAACACGGCGTTTCAGGGGCGTGTGGCTGAAAACGCTACCGTTTCCGGAAAAAACGCAGGAGTGGCCGGGGAAACGGTGGGAGTGCCTGGGCGAACGCTGGGTGTGTTTGTGACGTCAACCAGGAACGACAAGCACTGAAATGATCGCACAGGCAGAGTAAGTCTGGAGCTACTCTGAAACTGCTAAGTAGTTAGTAATCGCAATATTGCGAATACATCGGTCGCAATTTTAAGAAGCTAAGATTCACTCCCAGTAGGCGGCGGCTTAGCGTGTGTAACTCTGCTAAATTCGCCTTGCGACCGATCAACTCGGAATGAGGGCCTATATCTTTGGCACACTTCTTCCTAAGGTGATGTCACATATTATAAATCCAGAATGACGAGGAATGACGGCGGCTTGCTATGGAATGACAGCTGTTTTATTCACCGCACCTAAGCAAAACTAGCATGAAACCAATGCATGTGTCCCAAATAAAACCCCTGATTGTTCTATGATCCCCTAAGCGCATACACTAATCCTTTTCCATATACGTCCGCCTACATCTATACCTTACTATACATTCACATCATGCAGAATGACGGCGGTTTGCTATGGAATGACAGCAGTTTTATTCACCGCCCCTAAGCAAAATTAGAATGAAAGCAGTGCATATGTCCCATATAAAACCCCCGATATTTTTATGATCCCCTAAGTGCACACACCAATACTTTTCCATATGTGTCCGCCTACATCATTAGCCTTCTATACATGTCACATCATGCGGAATTATGGCGGTTTGCTATGGAATGACAGCTGTTTTATCCACTACCCCTAAATAAAATTAGCATGAAAGCAGTGCATATGTCCCATATAAAACCCCCGACTGTTCTATGATCCCCTAAGCGCACTCAATAATCCTTTTCCATATGTGTCCGCCTACATCTGAAGCCTACTATACATGTCACATAATGCGGAATGACGGCGGTTTGCTATGGAATGACAGCTGTTTTATTCGCCACCCCTAAGCAAAATTAGCATTAAAGCATTGCATATGTCCCATATAAAACCCCCGATTGTTCTATGATCCCCTAAGCGCACACACTAATCCTTTACCAAATGCGTCCGCCTACATCCATACCCTACTATACATGTCACGTCATGCGGAATGACGGCGGTTTACTATGGAATGACAGCTGTTTTATCCACCGCCCCTAAGCAAAATTAGCATGAAACCAATGCATATGTCCCATATAAAACCCCCGATTGTTCTATGATCCCCTAAGCGCACACACTAATCCTTTTCGATATGTGTCCGTCTACATCTATAACCTACTATACATGTCACATCATGCGGAATGACGGCGGTTTGCTATGGAATGACAGCAGTTTTATTCACCGCCCCTAAGCAAAATTAGAATGAAAGCAGTGCATATGTCCCATATAAAACCCCCGATATTTTTATGATCCCCTAAGCGCACACACTAACTAATACTTTTCCATATGTGTCCACCTACATCATTAGCCTATTATACAGTTGACTCATAAGTTTACATACCCTAGCAGGATTTGTGATTTTCTGGCCATTTGTCAGAGAATATGAATGATAACTCACAAACTTTTCTTTCACTCATGGTTAGTGGTTGGGTGAAGCCATTTATTGTCAAACAACTGTGTTTACTCTTTTTAAATTGTAATGACAACAGAAACTACCCAAATGACCCTGATCAAAATTTTACATACCCCAGTTCTTAATACCGTGCATTGCCCCCTTTAACATCAATGACAGCTTGAAGTCTTTTGTGGTAGTTATATATATATATATCTCCTGCTCACCTTTCCCTCCCGAGCTGGCCCACCATCTCCACACACTATTATAGGGACCTCATTGATCAAGCTCTGAAAATACAATGTTTTCGTAGCTTTAATGGTGGAGCGCTACCGGTGGCGAAAGCTTGCTTACCCCCACTGCTTACCTATTGGAAGCAGTCCAGGCTTGCTCCTCCCTCTCTCCACCCCTCCCCATCTCTCTCTCCCCTCCTCGCTCTCTGTCCCTCTCAGCTCTCATGTCAAACCCCCTTATTTTTTTGTGACTGTCTCCTCCACTGATACATCCCCGTGATGTTTTCTAGTATCTCATTAATATTAATGACATCTCATATGTATCGGAGATGCGGATTGTGATAAATATGCCCGTTAGTCATTGAGTTTTGTAACATACATTAATAATAGATTATTGATTTACTTTAATATCACCTTCATTTTCAATCAATTTATTTATATATATATATATATATATATATATATACACATATATATATGAACAGTAATGGACCGACACTCACACTAAGTGACAACAATGAGCCAGACACAGAGACATGCATGTAAGAGAGGCGGCACTCACGGACTTGTAAACATAGAAGTCAGACCACAGCGGGTAATCAACGTTTCAATTCATTCGAATTTTCGTCAGGATACATAAGAGTAAGTGAAACAGCTCACCTTATATCCCCGCACCAAGTGTGTTCAGGCGTGCACACAGCTCGGTCCCGGCAATCAGGCCATGGCACCTGATGATGACGTCATCGCGCATATGGCGCGTGTCACCGCTAACCGTCACCATAGAGACCCGGGAGTGTTTACAAGAATAGGCTGGGGAAAACAGCAGCTACATTTTACCATGTTGAATACAGCATCAAATAGATCCTATAGCAATATAAAGTATTTTAGCTTACACATCTATAGTGCAAGAAGGTAGATATAACCTAATAACATGTTAGGAAATCTATCCAAAAATGCAAACATAATCAAAAACATTAGCGTAAAAATCTATGAAATCTATGTATCCAAAAACCTATCAAAGTATTAATTAAAACAAGATAATGGAATCATATCATTTAAACCCTTTGGATTAACCGTATCTAAACGGAAAATCCAACGGGATTCACACCGTAATAGAGCTGCTCCACGATCACCTCCTCGTAGTGACGGAGGAATGTGGTCAATCATTCGATATTTTAGGCTAACCAAATTATGACGGGCCTCTAAAAAATGGTGAGCGACAGGCTGGTCGCTACCACCGTTGGTAATGGCTAACCGTATGGCAGACCGATGGGCCGCCATACGTTCCTTGAATTTACGAGTTGTTTTGCCTATGTAGGAAAGGCCACAAGGACATATAATTTGGTACACTACGTATGTAGACTCACAAGTAAGATGATGACGAATGTAAAATTTCTTACCCGAGCGCGGATGAAAAAAACCTCACCACTAAGCATAAATTTACAAGTGGTGCAACCACATTTAAAACAGCTATTTTGTTTTTGCTGCAAAAAACACAAAGGTTTTTTTTACAAGTATATCCCTAAGATTTCTAGCTCGTTTATAGCAGGGCATAAGTTTAGTGTCATTCAATTTAAGAACCTCATCAGTTTGGATAAGATTCCAATATTTTTTAGAAATACTATAAATATTACTCGACAAGGTATTAAATTGATTGACCTATGGTAGAGTAAGTGAGAGATCATTCACCTGCTTTTTTTTCAGTAACGTTCTATCCATAGCCAAAACTTTATTTTTAGAGGCCTTTGAAAGCTGTAGCCTCTGGCCATAAATTTAGCAATTAAATCATCAATTTGTAATGCAGCGGTCTCAATATCACTGTTAATGCGCATAATGCGGATCATCTGAGAATAAGGTAGACCACATTTCAGACTTTTTGAATGACAGCTGGTATTATGCAAAAACGTGTTGCGATCAGTACTTTTAGATAATACAGAGGACTTAATTTTGGAATGATCTACATTAATCATAACAAACAAAAACTCAATCTGATGTTGATTCATCTTGTAAGTTAACTTAACTGGACTGGTGGCATTATTATGACTCTCTAGAACAGGGGTGGCCAACCAGTCAGAGGCAAAGAGCCAGAAAAGATCCATAGCCAAGGGCAAGAGCCACAATCATGTGCACGCCGAAGGTGCGCGCAAAAATGAGAGGGTGGCCTACTTGTCACAAAGTCACGCCCCATTTTTGTGCACACACCTTTCGGTATGACGTTTGTAGGAGTGAGACATACATATAAAAATGCCAAAAAATGGGTGCCACCACAGTGCCAGATAAATATATGCCCCCAGTGCCAGATACACATGCCTCCAGAGTGCCAGATACATATATGCCCCCAGTGCCAGATACACATGCCCCCACAGTGCCAGATACACATGTCCCCACAGTGCAAGATACATATATGCCCCACAGTGCAAGATACATATATGCCCCACAATGCCAAATACATATATGCCCCCACAGTGCCAAATACATGTATGCCCCCACAGTGCCAAATACATGTATGCGCCCACAGTGCCAATTATACGTATGCCCCCACAGTGCGAGATACATATATGCCCCACAGTGCCAGATACATATATGCCAAACAGTGCCAGATACATATATGCCAAACAGTGCCAGATACACATGTCCCCACAGTGCCAAATATGCCCCAGTGCAGATACATATGCCCCCACAGTGTCAGATATGCCCCCGGTGCAGATACACATGTCCCCACAGTGCCTCGCAGTGCCATATATGCCCACACAGTGCCAGATATGCCCCAGTGTAGACACACATGTCCCCAGAGTGCCAGATATACCCACGTGCAGATAAATATGCCCACACAGTGCCAGATATGCCCACGTGCAGATAAACATGCCCACACAGTGCCAGATATGCCCCAGTGCAGATACACATGCCCCCACATTGCCAGATATGCCCCAGTGCAGATACACATGCCCCCACAGTGCCTCATATGCCCCAAGTGCAGATACACATGCCCCCACAGTGCCTCATATGCCCCCAGTGCTGATACACATGCCCACACAATACCTACAACAGTGCCATATATGCCCCCAGTGCTGATACAAATGCCCCCACAGTGCCAGATATGCCCCCAGTGCTGATACACTTGCCCCACAATTTTAGATAGACACCGCCGCTGGAGACCTGCTGGGACTCGGAGTGCGCTGTGTCTGGCAGCGGTGGCCGGGAGCGGATCGAGCAGCATGCGGAGGATGAAAGAGCCGCATGCGGCTCGAGAGCCGCTGGTTGGCCACCGCTGCTCTAGAACACTTTCCAACAAATCTCGAGGACCGTTACAAAATAATAAAAGATCATCTATAAACCTGGTGTAAAAAAACACCTGAGGCAATAGATGAATCTTTAAATAAAATATCAAACTCAACACCAAACATATAGATATTTGCATATGTCGGGGCGACGGCAGAACCCATCGCACACCCACGGTTTTGTAAGAAGAAATTATTGTCATAAAGAAAATAATTTTTTTGTAAGAATTAATTCCAATAACATTAAGACAATATCTATATGCATAGGAGACATTACACTAGAAGAAAGCAGAAAGAAGACAAATCACTCTGGAAAAAGGTAGATACTTGATTTATACCACTTCACATCCCTGGAGTCTGTTGGAGATAAGCCTCCTTCTATCAATCTCCTTCAATTGTCTGTTCGTTACCCTTTGTTTATCAATTGATTGGGAATCCCAGGAAGCAGACACACGTCAGTTATGTCCAGTAAAATGAGACTGCCTTCAGTTTATTTAGCATGACATTATATAGAGCGAAAAAGCTACTTGCATGTATACTTGATACACGTCACATTTCAAAAACAATAATGCATCTCTTCTCATAACTCCTCTCAGGCGGACAGCCTCCTATGTGTCCTTCACCAGAAGTCTAAACACAAGAGACTGTCTAATAACATGTTTTCAAGACTTATAGATACGACCTTGCTTCGCACAGAATGTACTATGAAATGTCAGCATTATTATGCTCAGCAAAGCATACTTCTTATTCACTACATCATGGCTGCTACTTATCAAAATGGCTGACATGCTTAAGCTATATACATCTATCTTCCTCAGTCCCTCCTTTCATAATAAAATGGCATTACAGCTGATAACAAAATGACATTACAGTTGAGCTACAAGGCATCACACAAACTCTACCTACAAGAGTCTAGGCAAACAGTCTAGCTATAATGGTGCTAAAGGCTATGTTCCCGTAGGACCGCGCTTGTCACTCTATCCCACGGAAGGTAAAGAACCGTTTGCTTCATATCCATTAAGGTAGACTGCTCATGGCTCCTTCTTGCCAAGCTCTTCTGTAGTTTCTTAAACTCGGAGGATTCACATCTTTGAGTTTACATATTTCTTTCAAGCTGAAAGGAAACAAAATAGCATCTTAAAACACAGATATATGCAAATTGCTAAGCCAACAATTTTTAATAAAAACATCACTATTTCAACAATCTACTCTTTGATCCCGCTAAACCAATTAGCTGGGTTTGAGCAGGACATTTCTCTAAACCACTTCTTGCGCACTATTTGTTTCATTAGTAATAAATATACAACACATTCTTGGAGTTCTCTTCATACATATTCTGAAAAATATTACACTCTATTTAGTATATATTTGCTTTAATCCAATTAAAACCCTTATACGCTTATATGTAGTGGGGAGAGATGTCCATTCCCCTCCTTTTCCAGATGTGGGCCCATGTGAGCCCAGCATTTCTTAATTAACTGCTATCTTTGAACTTCTAGAGATTTCATGATCTTTACTTTAACTTGACTAACAAGCTCTAGTGTGATACCACACTTCTTATATACTATATATATATATATATAAAACATATATAAAAAGTATATACTTATATACTTAGCACTGGTACGTAACTTTGGATTGGCAGACATGCTAGTCCCTGCCCTCTCCTGTGAGAAATATAGAGTATATTATGACAACAATGAGTACTGAAGATCCCAATATAATGACCCATAGTGGTCTGTCTAGTTTAGGCCCAATTAGCCTTTGTATGTTTGTGTATTCCATTGTTCAAACTTAACTTGAGCAAAATTGCAGTGGAACCCAAGTTTCTCTTTCCTTAATTGACACAGAAATGGGCGTGGTCAGCAACACTCAATATGGACCATCAAATCTGGGCTCAAATGACTCTTTCACGCGTCTTTCCAGATACACCCGATCTCCTGGTTAAAGCTTGTGGGGATTCAGATTTGCTCCTGAATCTGGGAGAAAGGCAAACTAGAAAATACAGAAGTGTCAGTTTCTTCAGTAAGACTTTTTAACAAATGCAGTCAAATTACCATATACAGGTTGAGTATCCCATATCCAAATATTCCGAAATACGGAATATTCCGAAATACGGACTTTTCTGAGTGAGACTGAGATATTGAAACCTTTGTTTTCTGATGGCTCCATGTACACAAACTTTGTTTAATACACAAAGTTATTAAAAATATTGTATTAAATGACCTTCAGGCTGTGTGTATAAGGTGTATATGAAACATGAATGAATTGTGTGAATGTACACACACTTTGTTTAATGCACAAAGTTATAAAAAATATTAGCTAAAATTACCTCCAGGCTGTGTGTATAAGATGTATATGTAACATAAATGCATTCTGTGCTTAGATTTACTTCCCATCACCATGATATCTCATTATGGTATGCAATTATTCCAAAATACGGAAAAATCCGATATCCAAAATACCTCTGGTCCCAAGCATTTTGGATAAGGGAGACTCAACCTGTATATGCTGTAACTCTCATGGATAATAACATCCATCTTAGGTATGCTATCAAACAATATTTCATGAGGTGAATAACCTATGGTTTTACTGAATATGGTTCTACTATTAACCAGTACTAAAAATAAACACTTTAGCATCCCTTTCTGGTTTCTGTGACACACCCACTAACCTGTGGGGGATATATGGAATGCTTGTTGTATTCCCAAATCATACCTTGTGTACTACATTATTTCTTTAATGAAATAAATACCGCTATCTGCTACTATAACTCTTGGTACACTATATCTGCACATAACTTCTGAAACTATTTTTCTAGCTATTTTGCTGTGACTTTTGCCATTGGCAAATAACTGAAAATGTCTGTGGCTACCAATACATCATTGGCAGTTAGATATAGTCAATTTGCAGTCTTTGAAATGGAAAATAACTTTTGGGGGATTGCTCCAAGGGTTGACTTGACCTTCTGTCCTGGATTTGACATTTCCACATATCCAGTAGGCTTGTACAAACTTTGTTGCGGCTGGATAACATCCTGAAGCTATCCATCTTCCATTAACTACATTTTCCATTTGATCCTCTCCCAGGTGTCCATGGCTGACTTAACACATATGTGGATATAAGCTTCTCGGTAAGTATAACTTCTCTTCTAATTTTCATAAGCCAGTGTCTTCTTCTTGTCTGGGTCTTCTTCTTTGCCATGCTGCTTTTTCTTCCGGACCTGCTTGTTACTGAAATTTCTTCAAATCCTGTAGATCAGGCATTTGAGGCCTTGCTTCTTTCTGTTACTTCTGTATGCGTGGTGTAGATGGCTACCTTTACTGGTTGGTTGTTTGGTTGCTTTCTTTATCCACAGGCTACTTTCTCACTCTCTCCTGCTTGGTTCTGAAGTTCAATCAGCGTATCTACTCTGGCACTGGAATGGTTACTGGATAGACTTGCCTTTCCTGCTTTGGGCATCTTGCTGCCCTCTTGGCTTCAGCATCTTGCCAGATTGTTGCCTCTTGTTTCAGGAGTGTCATTTCTTGCATGTGCCTGGATCTTCATTACTGCAACCTTTTCTGTGGCCCTTGCAAATCTCTGAACTGGTGCCCGATCAGGGAAGCATGTTGTATGTCTTCGCCACTTGCCTTCTTGAAGCCTCTGCTTTTCCATATCTGGCACACACTCTTGTACTGGGATGGTAAGGATCCTGAATCCACAACTTCATGTTCAGTGGTCACTTACTCCTGTATAAGGAATTCCATCCTCATGGTTAGCTCATGTTGAAAATTAGGTAGGGCTGTGTATGTAACATATGGCAAGTTGAGGTTCTCTTTCCATTAACGCCACACAAGGAAAAGAAAAAAAATTTGATTACCAGAATTATTCTCTTCCTCTTCTGGACCATCCCTCTGGTCCTGGATCCATGATGATGTCTGTATCTTGCTTTTCTGAACCACCTTCCTGGTCCTTATCATCAACTTCTTGCTTTTCCATTTATCAGTAGATAATCTGTTTTTCCCTCCTTTTGAATCTTGAGATTCAACACCTTTATTGATTAATGCTGAAAAAGGGTTGCTGAGTTGAGGGTAATACATCTTCTGATGGTTACTTGTCGCACTTTGGCAGTGCTACTTCATACATGGTCAGCCTTGCCGCTGACAGGTGTTTGGTTCTTGCTTGCTGAATATTCTCTGTACCTGCATGTGGTACCTGGACAAGTTCATGATTCAGCACTATGCCTGTGCTCTTGTCCTCTTCTAGGACTACTGATTAAGCACTGTGTCTGTGCTCTTGTACTCTTCTAAAACTGTTGCTGCTGTCACTGCTCTGATGCCAGTAGGTGCTCCTTGAGGCCACTGGTCTTCGCCTCAGTCCATAATTTTGTGTAAGGACTTTTATGTATGGCCTCCTTCAATAGTCAGGTAGTTCTAGGACTTGTGATGAGGCAATGGCTGCTTCCAATTGTTCAATTGCTTCATTCATCTGTTGCTGTGTGTAGGATGCGGACCCTCCTCCCTTTCAGTGTTGTCATACAATGCTTGCATGTAGACTGGTGCTAGAGGTATCCGTGTTCTGTAGTGTCCTACTACGCCCAGGAATGATCATCTGACTTGCTTGACACTAGTTGGCATCTTAGCTTGCAGTATGAATTTCTCCCTTCTCACTTTTGTTAGATGTTAGGTACCTTGAGTGTCCTAGGAAGATTACCTCTTGCTTGGCTAGCTGCAATTTCTCCTTCTGAGGCTCTGCAGTCTTGTTCTTCCAGAAACTTCAATAAGGACACTGTCTCTTCTTTGTATTTCTTTTAGTAGTGGTGGCAATCAGCAGTTCATTCACATTCTATATTAGTTGTGTCTTCTGGATAAATCACTGGGTGCTATAGCCCCTCCCTGGGGTATCCTGGTCCAGTAGTATTGCTTACTTTCTTCCACAACTGGTACTGCGGAATGAGCCAATACTGTACTTCTGCTCTAACTTGCTTCTTAATGGTTCTGTTCTTTCCTTTAATAAGTTGCTGGAAAGTTCAACTTCTGCTGGTGTGTACTGTATTCTCCTTGGATAAGCTTCAGTACATTGTGCTCCAGCAAAGTCACTGGACATGTACTCCAAGGTCAAGAACTGGACTGGTATTAGTGACTGTAGTTCTTGCATCTCCTGTCCTTTTAAGTATTTCTGATATCATCAGTTCTTGTGGTATTTCCCTCTACTCTCTTCTGCATGTGCTGGCTCCAGTGGGCAAGGTGACTGTAATCATACCTTCTGCTTTTTCCTCTGGAGACATTATGTTCACTGGGGAGTACCTGAAGAAGCTTGTACTTCATATTGGCAGAAGCATCATTCATTTGTCTTCTGGGACTTTTTCTGTCTTGTTCCTTATAATTTGCTTTAAACCCCGGAGCTTCTGGTGCTTTAAATCTTCTAATCATGGCATCATCTCTGTAATCTTGCCATGTAGTACTGACCACTTGTCAGATGTCTTTCTTAAAGCAGACTTCCTTTAGTCTCCAAACTTTTATGCGACCTTCATATTGCTTCTCAACTTTTCTTTTTCCCAATCACCTCTCCTTATAATTCATCCATTATTCTTCATACTTTGTCCTTTCTTAACTTGCTTTTTCCCCCCACTGCTGCTGGCATGTCATCTCCTTAGTCCAAGTCCACCCATGCTGGTGTTCAACATAATGATGTCCATGCTGGGAGTTGTTGTTCCTCTTTGTCTTACTTTTTCCTGTGAGAGGTAGACTTGTATAGCAGTTTGTATTTCAGGTTACATCCTTGCTTTCTTGCAGGGGTAGGGCTTAACCTCCTATTCCAGTTGTTGCAATGGCCTGATCTGTAAGTAAACATAGAGGAATCTGGTTGTGCATAAAAACAACTCTTGAAACCCTTGTGTCTCCTGTGGGTAAAGTCACTTTTGTCGAACTGCCAGTGGCAACTGAGTACACTGTTGCCAACACAGGAGTTGCACACCCTCATATTCTATCATCTTGTGTGTGCTGTCTAACATATTGCTGGTAAGAAACCTGCTGCCGTGCTTTTAAAACCTGTTCTAAAATCACTTAACAGGGTATATATATATATATATATATATATATATACATACATACATATCATACATCATACACGTATTTACTAAAAGAATGCAGCAGGATTGTATTTTCTCATATCTGGCAACTTGTTTACAATTCCCAACACATTTGACTGACACCATGGTATGTAATGTTCCCAATCAATATGTTTGGAGCTGCCATGTCTAACTAATTTTTTCCCCCTGTATCAAAAACTGCATCACAAAACTTTTAGTATTTTAAATAATAATAATAATAAAGCACTGTAATGATGAGCACTATGCTTACTAACCTTCAGCTACCTGACAGCTGAGAATTATTCTCTAACCCAAAACTAAAATACACATTGCATATGTGAAAAAATGACTTTATGGAAATATATATAAATCTACATAATTATGCGTAGTCACCCATTAATATACTTTGCAGTAGCATGTTCTTATAAAACTTACTGCTTTCTAATTATCTTTAAAACATTCTAAGACCTTAAGGAATAAAATGACCATTATTTTTCTAATTACATTTTTCTCTACTGTTATGTTATATATATTATATTATCCATATTCCGTAGTCATAAACATTTGTACATCCATATGTCATTAGTCACATAGAACTAACAGGTGAATTGTTACCACACATCCTATCCCCAGCCTGTATATTTACAGAGCACATAGAACAACAGATTATACTTGATAATGTTACTATTACGATAAACCTTGATATATCAGTTATCTAATGTTCAGATTTTGTAATTTTTTGGATTTACACACTAGTACTTTGGTCATATGGAATCAGCTTCTGTGGTTTCCCTGCGGGATTTACGACATAGACGGGCTGTAGCAGTTCCTTTCTCTTTGCTATTGCAATCTAGACGATGTATTACTATGCATAACTTGGTCTGAGAATATTCACATTTCCAGGAACCTTGCTTATAGGGAGTAACCCTTAACTCTCCCTCATTACCGCTTCTAGCAGTACGTACTGTGGGCAGTGGGGGTCATTCCGAGTTGTTCGCTCGTTGCCGATTTTCGCTATGCTGCGATTTGTTGCAAAATGCGCATGCGCAAGGCACCCAGGGCGCATGCGCTTAGTTATTTAACTAAAAACTTAGCAGTTTTGCTGTGGATCCTGCAGCGCTTTTCAGTCGCTCTGCTGATCGGTGAATGATTGACAGGAAAGGGGCGTTTCTGGGTGGTTATGGAGCGTATTCCGGGAGTGTGCTAAAATACGCAGGCGTGTCAGAGAAAAACGCGGGAGTGTCTGGAGAAACGGAGGAGTAGCTGGCCGAACGCAGGGCGTGTTTGTGACATCAAACCAGGAACTAAACGGACTGAGCTGATCGCAATCTGTGAGTAGGTCTGGAGCTACTCAGAAACTGCAAATTATTTAGTAGCAATTCTGGTAATCTTTCGTTCACTATTCTGCTAAGCTAAGATACACTCCCAGAGGGCGGCGGCCTAGCGTGTGCAATGCTGCTAAAAGCAGCTAGCGAGCGAACAACTCGGAATGAGGGCCAGTATGCCAGACTTATCACTTCTGCTTTTTCCAGAACTAGGAACATTACAGTTTGTATAAACCAGGGAACAATTTGGATCCACTGTTCTTGTGGATGACATAATAAAACTATTCTGGAGGTTAGATACAACCAAACCATTAAGTATTTTAACATTTAGGTACTTTTTCAAGTATCAATATCCAGGATCTAAAGGATCGTAGGATATGCAGCTATGTGCTCAATTTCCTGACATAGCAAGGAAACTCAGCCACTCTCTACCGATGTCACATGGTTTTGGAATAAAGTGACATCCCATCAATATATAAACACTTTCTATTGAGTCCATAGTGTTCCTCCACACTCCTGTTTCCGCACAGAACGAAATGGCTCTCAATATAAATGCCACACACAAACATTCTGAGCATACGTCTTCTGTCGACATGTGTATACGCTTTTAACTACTTATTCATACAGGTGATGTATTAAACCTTATGCCCCTGAAACAATTTGTCAAATTCTTAACAGTGTCAGTAAAACCTCATTTATCAATTCAGTGTTTGTTGTTTGCTTCAAATCTCCCTCATTAATAGACACTTCCCTTCCTCTAGGAAGTTTGCCCCTTACACAAATTGTGCCTATTTTTCCTTCCCTAGTACTGACGGGCTCACTGTGCGGTCCCTTTGCGTGATTGATCAATTCACTTTGCGAAATCCTTTGGGCTACACCTTTAATTGTACTGCGTAGTATCAAAACAACAACAAGTCAGTATATACCTCATCTTAAAAGAATTAACTCCTTCAAGCATCACACTTACAGTAATAAGTGTTTTCTAGGGAACTCTCAGTTTAGAAAACTTAGAATTCTAAACATCACACTTACTTCTTAGGAAAATACCTCAGTTTAAGAGACTTGCCTCTCATAAACGTCACACTTCTTATTTAAGTGTTTTCTATATTCAACAGCAATGCGGGACAAAAATGTAGCAAACCACTTGGATCTTTAATCCTCTGACACAACAAACCCAAAATTATGTCATTACCGACTTGACTTTATCTAGTTTACAAAGTTTATCACTGAGTCATATGCATAAGTTACCTTTGTCAATAATGGCTTTAACGTCTACTTCCAATAATGTTAAACTCTTTGAATTAGCCATGAATACATTTTAAGTGACAAAAAAAACTTAGTATGCTTTACTATGAAAAACTGATACCACTATTACCACATCTTGTATGTTAAATCTCAACTTCCTTACATTAAAAGAAAGACACACACACACACACACACACACACACACACACACACACCCTGGCTGTACTGGATTGCAAAGACTGAGTATGTTTTTAAATGCCTTAACCTAAGTCTATGCCATCTGGTTAAACGTTGTTTATAGCTCTGGGACCAAGGAGTATATAATTAACAGGTAATTAATTTATCAAGACAATACAGAAATTTATCACCAATACATTTTTCTATCACCATCTTATCAACATGACATCCCACAACTGTTGCAAAACCTGTCTTAGGTTCCTTAAAAAACTAAAATCACTATTTTGCAAATATACCTTTGAATTCACAATATTCTGACGCAATAGCAGGATTACACTACAAAAATTCTGAACATTTGCAGTTATGACACATTATCTAAAAATAAAAGCACATTTTTTTCCCCTTTGCAAGTGAAACTGAAACTTAGAACTTTAAAATAAAACCACATTTTTCCCTTGCAACAGTAAAGCTAAAACTTATATTCTTTATCAGCGCACACAGACAAATAATAAATGTTTAACAAACAGACAATTGGGTCCAAATAATCGAGTATTGCTTACCTAATCAGATGAACTGACCAGATGAATGTATATACAAGTACTGACAAAGTAATCCGGTTGATATATATAATGATCAAGCTTCAGACTACTAACCCGGGTATGTCAGCAGTTGCACACACATCCAACAGTCGCGTCGTTATCTGATATTGATAAGCTCATCGATCCCGGACAATAGCCCCCATGTAACTGTTGGAGATAAGCCTTTACCCTTTGTTTACCAATCGATTGGGAATCCCAGGAAGCAGACACACGTCAGTTATGTCCTGCAAAATGAGACTGCCTTCACTTTATTTAGCATGACATTATATAGAGCGAAAAAGCTACTTGCATGTATACTTGATACACGTCACATTTCAAAAACAATAATGCATCTCTTCTCATAACTCCTCTCAGGCTGACATCCTCCTATGTGTCCTTCACCAGAAGTCTAAACACAAGAGACTGTCTAATAACATGTTTTCAAGACTTATAGATATGACTTTGCTTCACACAGAATGTACTAACTATGAAATGTCAGCATTATTATGATTAACTCAGCAAAGCATACTTCTTATTCACTACATCATGGTTGCTGCTTAACAAAATGGCTGACATGCTTAAGCTATATACATCTATCTTCCTCAAGTCCAAATTGTATATCTTTTATTTGAGTGAATTTTTTGGAAAGAGCATGTCTATTGCTTTTATTAAAGACCAAAGATAACTGAATATACTAGAAGGCATCAATCCAAAAATGTCTTTTTCTAATAAAGCTTATTTGAGTGGCCAGCATACAGACTTACTTACAACAGAAGTCTACCAGATTCTTTGTAAAACAGACTTAAATGAAAACCAAATAATCTCACTGCCACCTATTCAACCTAAGGGAGAAGTGTTTTTATATTGCCCGCTTTCTTCTGATCATGATCAGAAGCTTGATTTTCGTTTGATCAATATAGATGGATATCTAAAAGGGTCACATTTTCATGCTAATCGATCAAATCCACCAGTTGTTCTAAAGAGATACTACTAAAAAGATCCAAAAGGAAAACAGAAAGACTCACTTCATGGCTTTCGTAAACATGTATATTGTTTAAGAGAATTCACAGGTGAAAAACAGCTTTACATTTTGCATTACTTGGGAGATGAAATAATAATAGTAAAAATGCAAATACTTTTATTGGAACAATGAAAAGTGCTACTAAAGAAATAAGAGCATCTGTTCAATTAAAAAAAAAGGACAAATGAAAACCTCCAAAGCACTCACTCTCTTATTTGTATGGACCAACATATGGCTGTGGATCATCCAAGGAACCTAAGACAGGTACAATATTTTTCTTACCAAGAGCATAAGAAAAAACACATCTACAATGATGAATTATTTTGTCTAGTTGAGCTATCAGCACACCTTAAGGACTACGTAACAAATGAATCACTCTTTCCAGATCTGGTTGTTTCATTTGGGAATCCAGATATAATTAAAGAGGCAAAAGAACTTATCTACATATGAAACGAAGATATTACTTTACCATAGCTCCTCTCTTATGATACTACTTTTAATGTTGGTAATTTTTATTTATCTACTTTCGTTCTGAGAAATATAAAATTATGCAATGATCCAATTATTCCAGTGGCTTTTCTTCTACATGTAAAAAAAATCATATCTTACCATCAAGACTTTTTATGCAAACTGATTAAGTGTTTGGATGGACATAAAATCACACGAGTTCCCATTGTGACAAACAGAGAGTGGGGTATTGTGAAACCTCTGCAGACATACTTTCCGAATATGCCACACATCTTCTGCACTAATCATATTTTGTCAGATGTAGGCAACTGGATAAGAAAGCATGGTGGGAAAAAAGATGATGAAAAGGTTTTAAAAGATCATGTTGCACAATTGCTTAATACTGACAATCCTGAGTCTTTTCACACAACATACAATAATTTCTCCGTACAGTGGAGCGAAGCCTTCACAAACTACTTTGACAAGCAAATAAAGAGCTGCATTCTTAAAAATTTAGCTTGAGTTATTACTTTAAAGTACGCTGCTTTTTAACATGACATTAAGGCAACAAATAATATAAGTGAGTCTCAACAAGGTAATAAAGGATGAGATTGCTTGGAAAGAAGTGCCTGTTGATGCCATTGTCTTAGCAATGTTTTACATGCAAAGCTTCTACCTCTACGAATTTAAACGTGCATACCGTGGGCTTGGAAACTTCAAAATTAAAGACCAGTTTTCCAATCTTAAAAAATCTGTCACCGACTTAACATTTCCCGAATTTTTCCCATAGACTCAATAATTGATAAGATTAGATCTCCAAGTCCTCTTCCAGTCAAGGGATTAGAGAAAAGAAAATATTATCTAATGAGCCAAACATCTTTGGCCAGGTACTGTATAGATACTGGTGGGGTTTGTCTATGCCCACAATCATCTACCTTTGTGGTGAGAAACGTTCATGGAACGCAATCTGAGGCAGTAAGACTACTGCCAGAACCCTCTTTATGCTCCTGCCCAAGTACAGAAAAATTTTACCATATTATAGCAGCACAATTGTCAACTGGATACAAAGAGAATGTGGATAAACACTCGTACTCATTATCAAGACTTTATAAAAAAAAGGTGGAAAGAAACAAAAATCTGGTAGCAAAAAGACCAAGAGTATGCGATCTGGATTACAAATGCACACCAGCACCAGACTCAATTCTTTCCTCCTCATTAGAAAGAGACCCTCTACTTCTTGACAAATCTGAAATAAGCCCACAAAGAGAAAACAATAATAGTCCCTCAGACATGGATTTTGAACACATAAATGAATCGTCTAAACATTCCACACCAAAACCAAAAGAGTCATTAAAAAAATGATCTCAGTTACACAGTACCTTGGAACATTGAAGCAGTAGCATGTAGAAGAGAGCTCTTGAGTGACACTGAGAAAAATAATTGAAACACTTTAGAACCGGGTAATTGGCTTTGTGATGAAGTTATTGAAGAAGCCATATTTAATGTAATATGCCAGAGAAGCTTGAAAGAACAAATAGCTTTACGGCTTACATATATCAGAGTGTTGTAAGAGGACGTGCAGATCTTTTCTATAGTTACCTTGAGCAAAACAGTGCACTAAACTGTGACTTTATCCTACTCCCTTTCAACAGATACCTTTGGGCCTGGTCTGCATTGGTGTCTTGGTGTCATTATTTTTAAAAACAGAGAAGTTATCATACTAGATTCAATTAAACAAACACATAGAGTAAAGAAAAATGGCGAGATTATTTTATCTATTGCAGCAGTCTGTCATCAGCTGGCACATGCACCTTTTAATAAAGAAGACTGGAAGATATATTTGTGCAAAGATGCAATTCAGCAAAATAATTCATATGACTGTGGGGTATATACAGTGCTAAATGCTTATTCTATTATTGCCGAAGAATACCAAGAAATAAAAAGCGAATGTGTTAGAAGGTGGATAGGGAGCAATGTAGTTCAGCATAAACAGTGCAACTGCAAAAAAAGAAAATTGAAAGCATGCAGGGGTACATATAGAAAAATGCACAAGGCCAGGCCCGGCGCTAGCCGCTCAGCAAGGTCTGCAAAGCAGGGAGGCGCTGTGCCAGAGAGGCGTCCTCCCTGCTCTGCCTCCTTGCTAAGCTGTTATGCCCTTAGTACTTGCTGGCTTCTGCAGCATGCTCCTGTCACAGGCAGGTATAATGGCAGTGAAGCAGTGCTGGCAGATTAAAGACTCCTCTCCTGTAGGGCGCTCCCCCCTCTCTCCTCTCTGTCCCCTCCTCTGCACTGTGCTCAAAGCAGGAGCCGCGCAGCCACCTCCCGAGTTCCGACGCTGTGCTGAGCCTGAGCTTGCTTCCTGATTAGAATAAGAAGTCACATGAGGGAGGCACACTTGACTGTGCACACACTGGAGGAGCCAGCAGGCGTGGAGCAGCCACAGCACAAGCATACAGAACACCAGAGACTCAGGCAAGTTCTGGATAAAAGGGGAGAGGGAGAGGAGGAAAATCAACAATGTGTGCTATGAGGGGAAGGGGCATATTACTGTGTGCTATGAGGGGGAAAGGGCATATTACTGTGTGTGCTATGAGGGGGAAATGGCATATTACTGTGTGTGCTATGAGGGGGAAGGGGCATATTACTGTGTGCTATGAGGGGAAAGGGGCATATTACTGTGTGCTATGAGGGGGAAAGGGCATATTACTGTGTGTGCTATGAGGGGGAAATGGCATATTACTGTGTGTGCTATGAGGGGGAAGGGGCATATTACTGTGTGCTATGAGGGGAAAGGGGCATATTACTGTGTGCTATGAGGGGGAAGGGGCATATTACTGTGTGCTATGAGGGGGAAGGGGCATATTACTGTGTGCTATGAGGGGGAAGGGGCATATTACTGTGTGCTATGGGGGGGAAGGGGCATACTAATGTGTGCTATGGGGGGAGAAGGGGCATACAAATGTATGCTATTGGGGGGAAGAAGGGGCATACTAATGTGTGCTACGGAGGGGGGAAGGGATATATTAATGTGTGCTACGGGGGGAAAGGGGCATATTAATGTGTGCTATGGGGGGAAGGGACATATTAATGTGTGCTACGGGGGGAAGGAGCATATTAATGTGTGCTACGGGTGTGCTACGGGGGAAAGGGACATATTAATGTGTGCTACGGGGGAAAGGGACATATTAATGTGTGCTACGGGGGAAAGGGACATATTAATGTGTGCTGGGGGAAGAAATAGCATATAAAAAATTTGTGACGCAAGCTGTTTTCTGCTTTGAAAACCGAGCGGTGCGAGAAATACTCACCTTCTTCTGCTCTCCACTGTCATCTGTCTCCGGCTGTTGCATCCTCCAACTGCTTGACCAGCTCCTGCATAAAGAATGAAGCTGTCCAGAGAAGGTAAGTGTAATGTAGTGTGTGTGTGGAGGGGCATGCAGGATTTCGGCAATAGTGTAGTGTGTGCAGGGAAGGGGTAGAGCTTAGCTGCGGTATTGTGGCCGGCCGGTCCCTGGAAGATCTCTCTGCATCGCTGGAGAAGAAGACAAGAACCAGAGGAGAGGCAGCGCTGTGTAAGGTGAGTAATGAAAGTCTAAGTTAATTTCAAACTTTGAATTGCTTAGTTAGTCATCTGGGGCCCAGCAATTCAGAGGTGTTTTCTCCCCTCTGGGACTGAAAGTCCAGACTTTATTGTATATGTTACTATTTATTTTCTTCTGACTAATGCAGTTTCCCACTATCTGTCACCCACTGCCTTTCCCCATCACCTCTCTCACCTGTCTACCACTAACTCTCACCCTCTCCGTCACCTCTCTTTCCTGTCACACACTGACTCTCACCCTCACCACATCACCCTCTCTTTTCATCCTCTGCTTGTCACTGTCTGCCCATCTCCCCTGCCGTTACCCTTAACCCGTAACCTCTATGGCTCTCACCCTCTACTGACTCTCTTGTAACTCACTGACTCTAACCCTCTCCCCATCACCTCTCCCCTGTCACCCACTGACTCTCACCCTTTCCCTATCACCTCTCTCTCCTGTCACCCATTGACTCTTCCCCTCATATCTCCCTCCTGTCACGCTCTCACTGTCACCCACTGACTCTCAACCTTTGCCAGTGACCTCTCTTTACTGTCACTCTCTGTCCATCTCCCCCTGCTATTCTAACCCTCTCACCTGTCACCTACTGACTCTTTCATAAACTACTGATTCTAACCCACTCCCCATCACCTTCTCGTCACCTTTCTCTCCTGTCACACTCTGTCACCCACTGGCTCTCACCCTCTCCCCATCACCCTCTTTTTACCCTCTGCTCGTCACCCTCTCAGTCACCAACTAACTCTCGCTAGTGTCACTCTCTCCCTGTCTGATACTGCCTTTCCCCTGCTGTTACCCTCTCCCCAACACCCCTCTCTCTGGCCACCCGCTGACTACACCCTCCTCCCAGATTAAAGGCTAATTGCAGCAAATGCAACTCATCTGATGCAATAAGCATGCCTGTTGGTGTGTATGCACCCTCAATTTATAGGATCGTGTGGTGTGTACGCTCCTGCGAATGGACTAGTCATGAACACAATACGGCCGCTCGCTGGTAGGGTGAGAGTGGCCACATCTGTATTTGTAGGAGGGCGCAAAATTTATAGTTTGCAGGAGGGCGCTGAACACCCTAGCACTGGCCCTGCACAAGGCTCTGCTAAAAATGAACATGGAAGTCAATGTGGATGTAAAACCGCTGGTCAAATATATAACATCCATTCTTAACAAGGATAGCAGCCGATGGTCCACATGCCAAGAAACCACATGCCCGGGAAACTACTCCCCAGATGACTGCATGATTCTTTGCTGCCAGTGCAGAAATTGGTATTATGTAGCCTGCCTTTCTATAAGAAATAGGATACCGACATACTACAAGTGTAGAGGGTGTTCTTCCACCTCTTCATAAATAATCACAGCAAAAATCTATACAGTGTGTGTATGTGTATATATACTGTATATATATATAAATATATATTTTATATATATATATATATATATATATATATGATAGGAAATGGATAAGATCTAAGCGACCACTGATGGCATCAAATTCTAGGGACAGCGTGTTTTCATTCAAAGAATCTGGGGTTTATTACAGAACAAATTTTTAAAAATATATACAAAAAACAAGATTACAAGATCAAAAAAGACAGTATAGCAGCAAAATAAACCACTATCCATCCATAAAACAATGTGTTCTAGCGAGAACGCTATTTAAGAGACACATGAAAGACCATATAAAAAAACCTATATGAAAATGGGGCATAAAAAAAGGGGGGAAGAGGACTGTAAAACTCATATGCTAAAAGTTGTAAAAACATATGAAATGCATATAAAATAGAAATCACGGTACACTGTAGGTCAAGGATAAAATAGATAAAAGCAGCTTAACTGAGGATTAGTATCAGGATTCAACCAACGCGTTTCGTCTGGTCTGACTTCATCAAGGGGTATCAAACACAGTGGGACACATCATCTATATATACCATTATAAAGAAGGAAGTGATTAACTATCTCACTTCCTGTAATTAACCACCAAAAATCAAGGATCTAATAATAGACATTAATCACATTTGATATTAATTTTTGGGGGCTTCAAAAAGTAGTAGGATACCGACATACTACAAGTGTAGAGGGTGTTCTTCCACCTCTTCATAAATAATCACAGCAAAAATCTATACAGTGTGTGTATGTGTATATATATATATATATATAAAAAAATTAATTCTCCCAATACCCATATTATATTTATGTATGACTTTAGAGCATGCCGTCTCCCTATGTATATATGTATATAGATAGAGATACTATCTAATGCCTGATGTTTATACCAGCCTGTAGATTATGTATGCCTACATGTTATATCTAAACATGGATCAAGTTCTCTGCTTTTTAATAATATATGCATCCCAAGCTATAAACATCTGCTGCCGAAAGTACTGATTCCGTTTTTCCTCTCTCCATGTGACACATTCCGTTTTTGGAGACAAAGTAACCTTAAAAACCAGCCCTTCTCAATGAACTATGTCAGCAACAAAATGGCCACTGTCACCCGCTTCCAGCACATAAGACTGTCTCCTGGACACGGACTCCACAAAGATGGCCGCCGTATCACATTCCACACCCGCTGGCGCATGCGCAATGGAGGCTCCCGGACCTTTTTGCTGACATACTGTGAAAAAAGTACTCTGCTGTATTTTTGGCGCTGTTAGTTCACCCCATATACACATATATATATATATGTATTATGTTGATTACTGTATTTCCCCCCCTCAAAAAATGTAAACTTCAATTTTTCAAACTTTTTAGTTAAATTTGAAGCATTTCTTTTTTAAACTTAAAAAAAAAAATCTCTAAAAAGTTAATCTCACATGCATCGGTGTGAAAATAGTTGTTCCTGCAGTAGTTATGTGAATTACTTTCCATGTCTCTGACTATTCTGTGGACACTTGAACATAACCAAATTTAAGATAGCAAAATGCCAAGAACTTTCCTTTTGAACTGAACACTATCAGCACACGTACTGTACTGTACATCTGACCATTATCTGGGTTGCTGCATGGCGTAACATTTCACCTTGCTTTCGCTCAATTATGGTTTCCTGACAGCAGGATATCTTCCTAGACATTGGACCTATTTCCATTTTGTGTGAGTAACATTTCCTTATGTTTTATTTCTTTATATAATTTGTAATGTATTCTAAGGCACAATATATTTATGTGCCAGGGACATATTCTGATTTGTTTCTACAATTGCGTCAGAGTTAACTGACAACCAGTGCTTACAATTTTTATTGCATCAAATGATATGGCACACCTGCACCCATGTTAGATGAACCAATCGTATATATATCAAAGCTTAAAGAGAAATACAGTATTTGAGTTGACCACAGAACCAATTTGCTTCTATCTTTCATTTTTTATATATATAATATACTAGTGAAATGAGAGCTAGAAGATACTCCATTCATGAGGATGAAAAGGAGGCGGCACCATGGTGGGGAGGAGGTCGCAACATTTAGAGGGAGGCCGGGAGTCCCACTGATGGAGGCTCTGCGATGGCGGAAGGATGAGCCTCATTTAGGTGAGGCTGTCCACCATACCTCTGGGTAGCAGGCAGGGCCAGCACCAGAAATCTTTGGGCCTGGAACACAGATATTTCTAGGGGGGCCCATCACCTCAACCCCCAAATCCACACATTCCCCCCTGTCCCCTGCTGCTGTCACTACAATTCCCTTTAGGGAAGCAGGAGAGAGAAAAACAAAGAGGGTGTCAGGTAGAGAGAGAGAGGGTATCAGAGAAAGAGAGGATCAGGAGAAAGGGTGTCAAAGGTGAGAGAGATAAGCAAGAAAGAAAGGGAGAGGCAGGGATGGGTCAGGGAGAGAGAACAAGAGGGTGTCGGAGAGAGAGGTGAGATGGTGTCAGGGAAAAAGAAAGGGATGAGAGGGGGTGAGAGAGTGTCAGGAAGAGAGAGGAAAAGTACAGAGACAGTGTCAATTAGAGAGTGTCAGGGAGAGAGAGACAGTGTCAGGGAAAAAGACAGTGTCAGGGAAAGAGAGAGGCAGTATCAGGGAAATATAGAGAGGGAGAGTGCCAGGGATATAGAGAGGGAGAGTGCCAGGGATAGAGAGAGGGAGAGTGCCAGGGATAGAGAGAGGGAGGGAGAAAATGTCACGCAGAGAGAGGGGTCCATTTATCACTAATTGAATACTCAATGTGATCTGAGCACAAGCTTAGCACCCAGAATCGCACTGCAGTATGCGATTATTCCAGGCAAATGTATTGAGGAGCACCCGCAGAGACACGGGCTCAGAGTAGAAGCGGGACTCCTGTGCATGTGCGGTCCCACTTACCACACATGGAGTACATTGCTTGGGAGGGTTCTGGGGGAACCCTCTGCTGGCTAATTAAGCAAAATGTGTCAGGAATCGACTTACTGCAGCTGCACCTGTCCGCCGGTGCAACCTCCGTCTGAGGCTCCCATGTCTCGCTGCCACTGGTCACCTTGTCGCTAAATGCCATTCTGGGCCTAAGGACACTCCTTTTGTCAAACCACGGCATGGGCGCCGCCATGACAGTCCCCGTCAGCTCCTCCGCATCAGCCAATCCAGAGCCTGGCCGCTCCTCCCATTCACTCCCAACCAATACCTGCAGACCGGGGGGTATATCAGGAGCAGCAGGGTGAGACAGTCCTTGCCTTGGACTTCGTGTCATTCCTCTGACCTGTGTCTCTGGCTCCGTTCTCCAGTTCCTCTTTGTACCTGCTCTGCCTTCCAGTCTGGTCCTGCACTGCCGTGGAACCACATACCTGTGATCAGCTTCACACCATATCCAGCTACAGTGTGCTCCAGCCCTCTGCAGTAGAGACTCTCCTCCAGGTGCATCTCGTTAACCTACACCTGTTCGTCAGCCTGCAAGCTGCCAGTGTTATTCCAACCTGCACTGAGGATTTAAACCACTTGTTCCTGTCTCCTGCAAACAGTTACCTGGCTCGCTATTCCCACCATCATCCCTGCTGTGCTCCACGATCCAGGATCCATCGGTTCCCATACCGATACATCGGCCCCTGATCGATTGTTGTTCACGTCACAGACTTTGCCATAGACTTGCAGCTTCCACGCTGTTCCACCCACAATTGCATATCTTCTGTTGTCATCAGTATTCCTGCTGCCATATTGTTTGAATCAATTGCTAAATAAACAACACAGCGCACATGCGCAGGAATCTTATCCAGCCTCCTCGTTTTCTCCATCCCATCTCCACTGACCCACTAGTGCCCTCTCCGGGAACACAAACTAGACAGAGCCTGACAGTAAGTCCAAGGCCAATGGACTCGGACGGTGGTCAGAATGTGGGGTCAGGGGCCTTACAAAATCTGGTCTCCCACCTGGATGGTCAAGAGGCTGCGCAGCAGCAGATAATCCAATTCCTGCAAGGAATGTCCTCCCGTCTCGATACACTGCAACAGTCACTGCCCAGTGCTGTCGTTCCTTCAGTTCCAGTCACCTCTGCACCTGCAAGTTCAGTGGGTTCTCCTTCACCGGCTGCATCAACTCCAGTGTCACGCCTGCATCTGCCCGTGACCGGCAAATATGATGGCAGTCCCAAGTTATGTTGCGGGTTTCTCAATCAATGTGAAATTCAGTTTGAGTTGCTATCGCACAATTTCCCCACGCCAACATCCAAGGTTGCTTACATTATATCGCTGTTAGGTTCCTGGTGCTCAGAACAAGGGAGATGTTCATGAAGTGAGTCCAGAGCACCAGGACGTAATGCTGGGAAAGGGGAATGGAAAGGGAATAGCCCCTGGCGCCCTAACTCTGTTGTCTCACCCGTGCTGTCAGAAATCCCTTGCAAGACTATGGTTTCTTGAGCCCTTGGCAGCCGCTTTTGAAGGGCGGATTATGTCTGCCCAACTCCGATGCCCCCCGGTCTTAGTGAGAGACAAAGGGAAATCCGAGACAGGATGATAACAAGAGGCCCTCTAACTAAGCAAACAGGCCAGGGGCTACAAGCTAACTAAAAACCTAAAGTATGTGCGGAGAAACCGCCAAAGGAAAAGAACAACAAAGGAAATGCTGATCACACGCCGACACAATACCTTTGTGTACCGGCGGTGACAGCATAAGCAGAACCCTCTGCAAAACACCAGGGACAGAAACAATAATGGAATACAGCGGCCTAGGCCAACGGACGCGGCAGAGCCGCTACTCACGGAACCGGTACGAATACTGGCAAACGGACAGGAACCCTCAATGATGCCGACACACACTCTCAGAACTGGAGGACAGGCAGAATCTCAAACGACAGACCGGTGGACACCAGGAAACCAGGAACTTGACCAGGGATAGGCAAAGCCACTGGACATCAGGGCAGGAACGCCTCACAGCAGGACACGGGCTCAGACACAGGAATCGACACAGGGACTGATACAGGAATCAACACAGGAAGCAGCTAGTCCGATACTGCTATACAGGAGCTCAGGGACTGGCAGGAACCAGCACAGACTTCAAGCAGACTGAAAACCAAGAAATATCACCAGCATCTGTGAATTGCAGTCAGCCAGCATATAACAGAGAGGCCTAATTAATAATCCCATGCAGCTGCCCTGTTGCATGACTCTAAACTGACAAGATGCAATTAGCAGCCAGGTGAGGCTGAACACATGGGAACAAGCTGCAATTACACAGACTCACCAGCGGCAGCAGACAAGAGTATTCTAAAACAGAGCAACGGGAAATCCTGGCATGCAAGACAACTTTATAAACATAAAATAGGAATGAACCACTACCTGTGGTTCATAACAGTATCCCCTCCTTAAGGGTGAGCTCCGAGCACCCCATGACACCCACGGGGAACATAAACAGATGTATAACATAAAATACAGAACAAAAATGCAAAACAGGAATGAGCCACAGCCGTGGCTCATAACAATCGCTGCTCTTTGGACCAGCCCTGAGTTGGGTGTCTCCTCTGTGGGAGCGTACTGACCCTCTTATGAATAACTATACTGAATTTGTGTCAACCTTCAGACGCATCTTTGACGAACCAGGTCGCGCAACGTCAGCCTCTGCAGATCTTATTCAACTTCGTCAGGGTACTCATAACATGGGTCAATACGTCGTCCAGTTCCAGACATTAGCCTCAGAGATTCAATGGAATAATCAAGCGCTGGTAGCAGCCTTTTGGCATGGACTCTCTGACCGAATTAAAGATGAACTAGCCACTCGTGACATTCCTGAGCAATTATCAGACCTAATTTCTTTATGTATTAAGTTGGACTCTCGCATTCACGAACGCAACAGTGAGCGTGCTCGCAGTGAGCCCCGCAAGCCGAGAATGGTACCCCCGACACAATTTCAGCCTCCATCTTCCGATGAGCCTATGCAAATAAATAGGTCCCGCTTAACCCCTGAGGAGCGGTCAAGAAGACGTCGAGAGAGACTGTGTCTTTATTGTGCGGCAACAGGTCACCAAATTAGTTCTTGTACTGCGCGTTCGGGAAACGCCAGATCCTGACTTGTAAAGGAGGAGTCAAGTTGGGATCTTCTAGACAAGCTCCTTCAAACCGAGACCTTATCCTTCCTGTGACTTTAGAGACTAGTGCTGGACTCCAGTCTGTATCCGCGTTAGTGGACTGAGGAGCTGCTGGAAACTTCATTACTCAAGCTGCAGTTGACAAGTTCCGTCTGCCTATCTGCGGACTCACATACCCAGTGTATATCACTGCAGTGGATGGTAGCCGAATCTCCAAGGGTTCCATCTCCCATCAAACCAAGCCAGTTGTTTTGGGAGTCGGGTTCCTCGTCATCCCTAAGGCAACTCAGGAAATTGTTTTGGGTATGCCCTGGCTCCAGCTACATAATCCTTAGATTAACAGGCCCACGTTACAACTGAATTCTTGGGGTTCACGTTGTCATCAGTTCTGCCTAGCCCAAGTTCGTCCTGTAAGGTCCTCAGAAGTTAAAATTCAGTCAAGTCTCCCAGCAGCCTACCAAGATTTCACTGACGTCTTCTGAAAAGGCCGTCGATGTTCTGCCGCCCCATAGAGAGTGGGATTGTCCCATCGATCTCATCCCTGGCAAGAAGCCACCTAGGGGGCATACTTACCCGTTATCTGTACCTGAAACCGAGGCAATAAGTGAGTACATCAGGGAGAATTTACAGAAAGGATTCATCCGCCCTTCGTCTTCGCCCGCCGAAGCTGGTTTTTTCTTTGTTAAAAAGAAAGATGGAGGATTACGTCCGTGCATTGATTACCGGGGGCTCAACGATATTACCATCAAAAATAGCTATCCATTGCTTCTCATCACTGAATTATTTGATAGAGTCAAGGGAGCCCGCATTTTCACTAAGTTAGATCTCCGCGGTGCCTACAATCTCATCAGAATTCGAAGTGGCGATGAATGGAAGACCACCTTTAACACTCAGGATGGTCATTACGAGTACCTTGTAATGCCGTTCGGGTTGAGCAGTGTTCCAGCACTTTGTTAATGAAATTTTCCGTGATGTCCTGTTTAAATATCTTGTAGTCTATTTGGATGATATCCTTATCTTTTCTCAAAATCTCTCCTTTCATCGTCTGCAAGTTCGTGAGGTCCGCCGACGTCTTCGTGAGAATCATCTCTACGGCAAGTTGTATAAATGTACCTTCGAAGTTCCTTCCATACCCTTCCTAGGGTATGTAATTTCCGGATCAGATCTCCAGATGGACCCCACAAAATTAGAAGCTATTGCTAATTGGTCCACTCCGAGTACACTCAAGTCCATACAGCGATTCTTGGGGTTCGCTAATTACTATAGGAAGTTCATCAGAGGATTCTCAACTCTCATCGCTCCTATTACCAACTTAACTCGAAAAGGGGCAGATCATTCCAACTGGTCAGAAGATGCCTTGGCCGCGTTTCAGAGAGTTAAGCAGGCTTTCATGTCCACTCCAGTTCTGTCACAACCAGATATTAACAAGCCGTTCGAGTTGGAGGTAGATGCTTCTACAGTAGGAGTTGAAGCTGTTCTCTCCCAAGTAGGGGCCGATGGGAAAATTCATCCCTGTGGGGTCTTTTCTCGCAAATTTCTTTCTGCTGAAGCTAATTACTCCATCGGTGACCAAGAATTACTGGCGATCAAACTGGCACTTGAGGAGTGGAGGTATCTCCTGGAGGGGGCAAAGTATCCTTTTAACATCTAAACTGATCACAAGAACCTGCTCTACTTAAAGACAGCCCAGTGTCTCAATCCTCGCCAGGCCAGGTGGGCAATGTTCTTCTCTCGTTTCAACTTAAAGCTTCATTTCCGTCCAGGTTCCCAGAATACCAAAGCTGATGCTCTGTCCCGTTCTATGGGATCCGAAGAGGAGATTCCCGATCCAGTTCCTCATTCTGTTTTGAATCCAGTCGTGTTTGCCTCGGATCAAGTCACTCCTGTTCCGCCTCCTGGCAAGATATTTGTTTCTCCTGAGCTTCGTTCCAAGTTGTTGTCTTGGGCTCATCAGTCTAAGTTCGCAGGGCATCCTGGTGTCCTAAAGACTTTCAAGTTCCTGTCTGAAACTTACTGGTGGCCTAAAATGAAGGTCGACATCCAGGATTTCGTGGCATCCTGCCCCAAATGTGCCCAGCATAAGACTCCCCGTCAGTCTCCGGCAGGACAGTTACAGCCTTTATCAATACTCAGCCGTCCCTGGTCTCACCTGTCCATGGACTTCATCTCCGATCTACCCTCCTCTCAAGGATTCAATACCATCTGGGTAGTTGTCGACAGGTTTACCAAAATGGCCCACTTTGTTCCACTCCAGGGTCTTCCTTCTGCTCCAAAACTTGCTCAAGTCTTCCTACGGGAGATCTTTCGCCTACATGGACTGCCTACTGAAATTATATCTGACTGTGGAGTTCAGTTCGTAGCAAGATTTTGGAGAGCTCTCTTCTGCCCTACAAGTTAAACTTAAGTTCTCGTCAGCCTACCACCCTCAGACGAATGGACAGACTGAGAGGGTCAATCAAGAATTGGAGACCTTCTTGAGACTTTATATTTCCTCTTCCCAAGATGACTGGGTAGACCTGCTTCCGTGGGCAGAATTTGCTCACAACTTTCGCTATCATACTGCCACGGAGACCACCCCGTTCTTTGCTGTATATGGGCAACATCCTCGTGTCCCAGACTTCCAAGATCTACCAAACATCGATGTTCCTGCAGCCACTTCTGTTCTAAACCAGTTTTCGTCTACTTGGAGAAAAATTCATGTTTCCCTTAAAAAAGCCTCAAGCCATTACAAGTTCTTTGCTGACCGCAAAAGACGTGCAGTTCCCAGCTTAAAACCGAATGATAAGGTTTGGCTCTCCATCCGGAACCTTCGTCTCAGAGTGCCATCAATGAAATTTGCACCACGCTTTATTGGTCCTTTCCCCATTGACAAAGTCATCAGTCCTGTAGCGTACAAGCTCAGATTGCCTCCTTATTTGCGAATACCTAATGCCTTTCATGTCTCCCTCCTTAGACCCTTGATCCTGAATCGTTTCCAAAAAGCTCTTCCCATTGGCCCCAAAGTACGAACTCAGAAGGGCATTGAGTTTGAAATAGAGAAGATTCTGGATTACCATTGCCGCTCCAAGGTTGATCCATGTTTTCCACAGAAATCACCCTTCCAAACCACATGGGTGTTCGGTGCCCACCCGTAAAGGAGGGGGTACTGTCAGAAAATCGACTTACTGCAGCTGCACCTGTCCGCCAGTGCAACCTCCGTCTGAGGCTCCCATGTCTCGCTGCCACTGGTCACCTTGTCGCTAAATGCCATTCTGGGCCTAAGGACACTCCTGTTGCCAGCAGGCGTGCACGCACGCCGCATTCCCGCCAAACCACGGCATGGGTGCCGCCATGACAGTCCCCGTCAGCTCCTCCGCATCAGCCAATCCAGAGCCTGGCCGCACCTCTCATTCACTCCCAACCAATACCTGCAGACCGGGGGGTATATCAGGAGAAGCAGGGTGAGTCAGTCCTTGCCTTGGACTTCATGTCATTCCTCTGACCTGTGTCTCTGGCTCCGTTCTCCAGTTCCTCTTTGTACCTGCTCTGCCCTCCAGTCTGTTCCTGCACTGCCGTGGAACCACAAGCTCCAGCAACCCGGGTACCTGTGATCAGCTTCACACCTTATCCAGCTACAGTGTAGAGAATCTCCTCCAGGTGCATCTCGTTAACCTACACCTGTTCGTCAGCCTGCAAGCTGCCAGTGTTATTTGAACCTGCAGTGAGGATTTAAACCACTTGTTCCTGTCTCCTGCAAACCGTTACCTGGCTTGCTATTCCCACCATCATCCCTACTGTGCTCCACGATCCAGGAACCATCGGTTCCCATACCGATACATCGGCCCCCTGATCGATTGTTGTTCACGTCACAGACTTTGCCATAGACTTTCAGCTTCCACGCTGTTCCACCCACAATTGCATAGCTTCTATTGTCATCAGTATTCCTGCTGCCATATTGTTTGAATCAATTGCTAAATAAACAACACAGCGCACATGCGCAGGAATCTTAACCAGCCTCGTTTTCTCCATCCCATCTCCACTGACCCACTGGGGGTCATTTCGAGATGATCGTAGCTGTGCTAAATTTAGCACAGCTACGATCATTCACACTGACATGCGGGAGGACGACCAGCACAGGACTATCGCGCCCCGCATGTCCGTGCCGGCTCCCCCTCAACAGAAGTGCAAAGACATCGCACAGCGGCGATGTCTTTGCACTTCAAGAGTAGCTCCCAAACAGTGCAGCTTTAGCGTGCTGGCTGGGGGCTACTCATCGCTCCCTGGCCCGCAGCGGCTGCGTGTGACGTCACGCAGCCGCTGCGGCCTGCTCCTCGTTCGGTCTGGCCACACCTGCGTTGCCCGGACCTCGCCCACGAAACGGCGGCCAAACGCCGCGTTCCTCCCCCCCACCCAGCGACCGCCTCTGTCTGTCAAACAGGTAGAGGCGATCGTAGCGAAGCCATCTGGCATGCGCCGGCATATGCGCAGTTCTGACCCAATCGCACCGCTGAGATAAACTGCAGCGTTCGATCGGGTCAGAATGACCCCCTTTAACACTGCAAATTGGACGATATTGTTTGATTTCTGAAACATAACTGAGTTCACTGCTGTACTCATTTGACTAATGACATTACAGATCCGTTATATAAAGGAGGACCAGGATATAAAAGAAGAACTTCAACTAAGACATTTATGATGAGGACAGAAAATTATAAATGGTTAAATCCTAAAACTTAATTTTCAGGATTGGGAAAAAAATGTTTTAAGCATATTGTATTCAATGTTGTATTCCTTGATGAAATTTATATTCTTGTGATCATAATTTTCATTCTGCTCATATGACTTTTATAGATGTGGCCCATGCTGTAATAGATGTGGCCTATGCTGTATTTAAATGGTTACCAGAAGAGAAAGAATATACCAGAGATGATGCTGAATGAACTTTATATTTCTCATGCTGTCTGATAAGTGATATAGCACATGTAGACTATGCATAATCAAAAGTGGGGAACTGTTAAATATCTAAGTGCATATGGAATATAATTTATTTAATTCATTCTATATACTCACATATTTTGTAAATATACAGGTACACTTATAATATAATATATTTTACATGGAAAAATAAGATTTTAAACCTACCGGTAAATCTTTTAAACCTAGTCCGTAGAGGATGCTGGGGACTCCGTAAGGACGATGGGGTATAGACTGGCTCCGCAGGAGACATGGGCACTATAAAGAACTTCAGATGGGTGTGCACTGGCTCCTCCCTCTATGCCCCTCCTCCAGACATTAGTTAGCGAAACTGCCCAGAGGAGATGGACAGTACGAGTAAAGGATTTTTGTTAATCTAAGGGCAAGATTCATACCAGCCCACACCATCCACACCGTATAACCTGGAATATACGCAACCAGTCAACAGTATGAACAAAAAACAGCATCAGCCAAAGACTGATCTCAACTGTAACATAACCCTTATGTAAGCAATAACTATAAACAAGCCTTGCAGAAAAACGTCCGCACTGGGACGGGCGCCCAGCATCCTCTACGGACTAGGAGAAAAAGATTTACCGGTAGGTTTAAAATCTTATTTTCTCTTACGTCCTAGAGGATGCTGGGGACTCCGTAAGGACCATGGGGATTATACCAAAGCTCCAGACGGGCGGGAGAGTGCGGATGACTCTGCAGCACCGATTGAGCAAACATGAGGTCCTCATCAGCCAGGGTATCAAACTTGTATAACTTTGCAAAAGTGTTTGAACCCGACCAAGTCGCTGCTCGGCAAAGCTCTAATGCCGAGACGCCACGGGCAGCCGCCCAAGAAGAGCCCACCTTCCTAGTGGAATGGGCCTTTACCGAATTTGGTAACAGCAATCCAGCCGTAGAATGAGCCTGCTGAATCGTGTTACAGATCCAGCGAGCAGTAGTCTGCTTAGAAGCAGGAGCGCCAACCTTGTTGGCTGCATACAGGACAACTAGTGCCTCTGTTTTCCTAACCCGAGCCGTCCTGGCTACATACATTTTTTAAGGCCCTGACTACATCAAGGGACTTGGAATCCTCCAAGTCAGTCATAGCCACAGGTACCACAATAGGTTGGTTCATATGAAACAATGAAACCACCTTAGGCAAAAATTGAGGACGAGTCCTTAACTCTGCTCTATCCACATGGAAAATCAGATAGGGGCTTTTGTGAGACAAAGCCGCCAATTCGGACACCCGCCTTGCAGATGCCAAGGCCAACAACATGACCACCTTCCAAGTGAGAAATTTTAATTCAACCGTTTGAAGAGGTTCAAACCAGTGAGATTTTAGGAACTGTAACACCATGTTAAGGTCCCATGGTGCCCATGGAAGCACAAAAGGAGGCTGTATGTGCAGCACTCCCTTTACAAAAGTCTGGACTTCTGGGAGAGAAGCCAATTCCTTCTGAAAGAAAATTTCTAGGGCCGAAATCTGTACCTTAATGGAGCCTAATTTTAGGCCCATATCCACTCCTGTCTGTAGAAAGTGGAGAAAACGGGCCAGATGGAAATCTTCCGTAGGAGCATTCTTGGATTCACACCAAGATACATACTTTCTCCAGATACGGTGATAATGTTTCGCCGTCACCTCCTTCCTAGCCTTAATCAGAGTAGGGATGACTTCTTCCGGAATGCCTTTCCCAGCTAGGATTCGGTGTTCAACCGCCATGCCATCAAACGTAACCGCGGTAAGTCTTGGAACACGCAGGGCCCCTGTTGCAACAGGTCCTCTCTGAGAGGAAGAGGCCACGGATCTTCCGTGAGCATTTCCTGTAGATCTGAATACCAGGCCCTTCGAGGATAATCTGGAACCATGAGTATTGTCTGCACTCTTTTTCGTCTTATGATTCTCAATATCTTTGAGATGAGTGGAAGAGGAGGGAACACATAGACCAACTGAAATACCCACGGTGTCACCAGGGCGTCCACTGCTGCCTGAGAATCCCTTGACCTGGCACAATACCTCCGAAGCTTCTTGTTGAGGCGTGACGCCATCATGTCTATTTGAGGAAGTCCCCAATGACTTGTTATCTCTGCAAAAACTTCTTGATGAAGTCCCCACTCTACTGGATGGAGATCGTGTCTGCTGAGGAAGTCTGCTTCCCAGTTGTCCACTCCCGGAATGAAGACTGCTGCCAAAGCGCTTATGTGATTTTCTGCCCAGCGCAGAATCCTGGCGGCTTCCGCCATTGCCACTCTGCTCCTTGTTCCGCCTTGGCGGTTTACATGAGCCACGGCTGTGACGTTGTCCGATTGAATCAGAACCGGTAGGTCGCGAAGAAGATTCTCCGCTTGACGTAGGCCGTTGTATATGGCCCTCAATTCCAGTACGTTGATGTGTAGACAAGCCTCCTGGCTTGACCATAGCCCCTGAAAGTTTCTTCCTTGTGTGACTGCTACCCATCCTCGGAGGCTCGCGTCCGTGGTCACCAGAACCCAGTCTTGAATGCCGAACCTGCGACCCTCTAGAAGGTGAACACTCTGCAGCCACCACAGGAGACAACCTGGCCCTGGAGGACAGGCTTATTTTATGATGAATTTGAAGATGGGACCCGAACCACTTGTCCAGAAGGTCCCACTGAAACGTCCTCGCATGAAACCTGCCGAAGGGGATGGCCTCGTAGGTCGCCACCATTTTCCCCAGTACTCGAGTGCATTGATGGACTGACACTCTTTTTGGTTTTAACAGGTCTCTGACCATGTTCTGGAGTTCCTGGGCTTTTTCCATTGGGAGAAAAACCCTCTTTTGTTCCGTGTCCAGAATCATGCCTAAGAAAGATAGCCGAGTCGTTGGAACCAACTGTGACTTTGGTAGATTTAGAATCCAGCCATGTTGCTGTAGCACTCTCAGGGAGAGCGACACGCTTTTCAGCAACTGATCTCTCGATCTCGCTTTTATCAGGAGAGCGTCCAAGTACGGGATAATTGTGACTCCCTGCCGGCGCAGGAGCACCATCATTTCCGCCATTACCTTGGTGAAAATCCTCGGGGCCGTGGAAAGCCCAAACGGCAACGTCTGAAACTGGTAATGACAGTCCTGTACAGAGAATCTCAGGTACGCCTGATGAGGAGGATATATGGGGACATGAAGGTATGCATCCTTTATGTCTAGAGACACCATAAAATCCCCCCCATCCATGCTGCCGATAACTGCCCGGAGCGGTTCCATCTTGAATTTGAACTTTTTCAAGTACAGGTTTAGGGATTTTAAATTTAGAATGGGTCTGACCGAGCCATCTGGTTTCGGGACCAAAAATAGGGTTGAATAGTACCCCTTCCCCTGTTGAACTAGAGGAACCTCGACAACCACTTGTTGTTGACACAGTTTTTGAATTGCAGCTAAAACTATCTCCCTTTCTGGTGAAGAAGCTGGTAAAGCCGATTTGAAAAACCGGTGAGGAGGCACGTCTTCGAATTCCAGCTTGTACCCCGTGTGACTGAACCCAGACGTGGCTGAAGAGTCGAAGACGTGCCCCCACCGGCGCAGGCTCCCTCAGTGGAGCCCCAGCGTCATGCGATGGATTTAGTAGAAGCCGGGGAGGACTCTGCTCCTGGGAACTAGCCGTACCAGGCATTCTTTTCCCTCTACCCTTACCTCTGGTGAGGAAGGAAGAGCCCCGACCTCTTCTGGACTTATGCGACAGAAAGGACTGCATCTGATATTGCGCCGTTTTCTTTTGCTGTGGGGAAACATAAGGTAAAAAAGTAGATTTACCCGCGGTAGCTGCGGAACCAGGTCCGCGAGACCTTCCCCAAATAAATCCTCAGCTTTGTAAGGTAAAACTTCCATATGCTTCTTTGAGTCGGCATCACCCGTCCATTGGTGGGTCCACAGGGTTCGCCTAGCAGAAATCGCCATAGCGTTTGCTCTCGAACCTAGCAGACCAACGTCTCTCATATATAAGACTGCGTCTTTAATGTGACCTAGGGTCAATAAAATGGTATCCCTATCTAGGGTATCAATGTCAGCTGACAAGGTATCCGTCCAAGCTGCTACAGCGCTACAAACCCAAGCTGACGCTATTGCCGGTCTGAGCAAGGCACCCGTATGTGTATAAATTGATTTTAAGGTAGTTCCCTGTCTGCGATCAGCAGGGTCCTTGAGGGCTGCCGTGTCTGGAGACGGTAGCGCCACCTTTTTGGACAAGCGCGTTAGCGCCTTGTCCACCCTGGGTGAGGATTCCCACCGTAACCTGTCCTGCACAGGGAAAGGATACGCCATAAGAATTCTTTTGGGAATCTGCAGTTTCTTGTCTGGAGTTTCCCAAGCCTTTTCAAATAACTCGTTCAGCTCATGAGATGGGAAAGGTTACCTCAGGTTTCTTTACCTTAAACATGTGTACCCTCTTGTCAGGGACAGAGGGATCATCTGTGATATGCAAAACATCTTTTATTGCAATAATCATATAATGAATACTTTTGGCCACCCTTGGATGTAACCTCGCATCATCGTAGTCAACACTGGAGTCAGAATCCGTGTCAGTATCAGTGTCTGCCATTTCTCAAAGTCATTGATTGACTCCCTGTAGTATCCCTGGACGCTGCTTTGTCTAATCTCTTATGTAATAAAGCCACATTTGCATTTAAAACATTCCACATGTCCAACCAATCAGGTGTCGGCGTTGCCGACGGAGACACCACAATCATCTGCTCCACCTCCTCCTTAGGTGAGCTTTCCGCTTCAGACATGCCGACACACGCGTACCGACATCCCCACACGCGTACCGACACCCCCACACGCTCAGGGATATATCTACATGGAGACAGTCCCCCTATAAGGCCCTTTGGAGACAGAGAGAGTATGCCAGCACTCACCCAGCGCCAACTGACACTGGAAACAAACTTCCCAGACAAACAGCGCTTTTATATAAATATATCTATATACACTCACTGCGCCAATTAAAAAGTGCCCCCCCCCCCCTCTTTTTTGCCCCGTCACCGTGTTCAGCAGGGGAGAGTCCGGGGAGCCAGCTTCTCTGCAGTGTGCTGTGGAGAAAATGGCGCTGGTTAGTGCTGGAGGATCAAGCTCCGCCCCCTCAGCGGCAGCCTTCGGTCCCGCTCAAATTTCCAATACTGGCGGGGGATTATTATATATACTGCCTCCGCACCCTATATATATTTGCCAATCCCTAGAGGTTTATTATTGCTGCCCAGGGCCCGCTGTGTGTGGGAGCAATGGCGTTACCTCAGAGAAGATCTGAGGTCTTCTGCCGCCTTTGAAGTCTTCTTTCTTCTTATACTCGCCCGGCTTCTATCTTCCGGCTCTGTGAGGAGGACGGCGGCGTGGCTCCGGGACGAACAGCGAGGGTGAGACCTGCGTTTCGACCCTCTGGAGCTAATGGTGTCCAGTAGCCTAGAAAGCAGGGACTATCATTTAAGTAGGTCTGCTTCCCTCCCCTCAGTCCCACGATGCAGGGAGCCTGTTGCCAGCAGTGCTCCCTGAAAATAAAAAACCTAACAAAATTCTTTTTCAGAGAAACTCAGGAGAGCTCCCCTGTAATGCACCCAGTCTCCTCTGGGCACAGGATCTAACTGAGGTCTGGAGGAGGGGAATAGAGGGAGGAGCCAGTGCACACCCATCTAAAGTTCTTTATAGTGCCCATGTCTCCTGCGGAGCCTGTCTATACCCCATGGTCCTTACAGAGTCCCCAGCATCCTCTAGGACGTAAGAGAAATGAGCATATTCCGTAGTTAGATATGTGACTTTTATACACACATTAGTACAATTATAAGATACAATGGGGGTTATTTAGAGTTGATTGCTCGCTGCCGTTTTTCGCAGAGCAGCGAACAGGTTACTACTGCGCATGCAAAATGAGCAGGTGCGTCTTACGGGTACAAAGCGAATCGTTGCTGGGCGATGTGTTTTACGAAGAATCCATTCGCACAGCCAATCGCAGGGAAATTGACAGGAAGAGGGCGTTCATGGGTGTCAACTGACCGTTTTCTGGGAGTGTTGGAAAAACGCAGGTGTGTCCAGGCGTTTGCAGGGCGGATGTCTGACGTCAATTCCGGTACCAAAAAGGCTGAAGTGATCGCAAGGGCTGAGTAAGTCCAGAGCTACTCAGCAACTGCACAAAACTTTTTCGTGCCACTCGGCTGCACACGCATTCTCACACTTGCAAAGCGAAAATACACTCCCCCTTGGGCAGCAACTATGCGTTTGCATTGATGCTAAAAGTAGCTAGCGAGCGATCAACTCAGAATGACCGCCAATGTTCCTTTAACAGATTTTGTACAACACATCAACAGGCTCAGTGGGTGTAAAAGAATTGGAATTAGCCCCAAATAAGGCTAACCAACTTCTAGCTTGTTACCAAGGATAGTAACGCTAATACGAACATAAAAGTTTAGAGAATCTTCTAGAACATATGAGATCAGTGGGTGTGTTAAGAGAATTGCGTGTAACCAAGTATTATAAAAATAAGTTGTAAAAGTCAAATTACTTCTAATAATTACTTAAAATGCCAACGCAAGGCGCATCTTATTATCATATACGATAAAAGTGTGCTGTACGTCGCAAACACTACATCCCTTAAGAGAAAACAAGTACATGCACACATATTGTCTGAGTGCCAAAGCTCATCGATGTATATATTTGATATAAAAAGGATATGTATACAATATATCACATGTACAGTATATATATGGTTGCAGAGTACATTTTCATAGGAAGCAATTTTTACAAAAGAATTCATACAGTCACGGCCAGCATACAATTACCATCTCCCTCAATGCACTCTCCGCTCCATATCTCTCTCTCTCTCCATCCTCCCAGTAGCAGAGTAACAGCAAAACAGAACTTCTTGTCTCTGGGATCAGCTATACACTGTGTATGTTGTGGGAGTACGTCTTCTGCTATTGGTCCAGGGAGGGAACTTTCTCATTCATGATGAGTCACTGGTTCCTTTCTGCAAGCATGCTGTCTTCCAGGAAGTTCATTGTTCTAATAAGAAACTCATTGCAATGTGCTACAACTTACTCATGGCTATCAAATTGACACACACATTCTTCTGATCATTTTGACACCATGCATGACATGTTTATCTTGGTCTGTTCCATTAATACACATACATGACGTTATACTCAATTACATAATTTAAAACCTTATAGTGTCTGGTGCTTGACATTTTTAATTTAAGTGCTGTATGAAATATGTGTTGAATATATCTTTGTGGCATGTCTGTGTAAATGCATGTTACCATATATTGCTGTGCACGCTGTGTGTATTCGCAAGCATATCGACTCATAATGTGTGGAGAATGCATGTTTTCTCTCTATGTAAAATTTTTGAGTTCGACAGTCCACTCTTTGGCAGTAAACAATAACTGCATAAATTATTAACAGAAAAAACATATTTCAAACACATAATCGGTGTATGTATTCATTTTGCAAATCAGACATTGACTATATTTGGGGAAGATAGGGAGGAGGACGAGACATCCTCTATATGCACTCGGTGGTCACGGGACCACTGGTTGGGTGTGGGACGACATTTAACCTAGAGTATGCTGGGACAGTGCTATGGCCTATGATGTTTGATTTGAACGAACGTTTCATACATACATGTACATACGTCTTTGTACACTGATGTTCGGATTCGATAGAGGTTTTGCTGGGTAGAGGGGAAAAAACAAACAAATGGTGAAAGAGACATATAAAATTTTCATGATATATATATATTCCTATCATTTTATGAACATTGTTTCCATTTCTGGAACGTATGCTAGGTCTGTTTCATAATTGAACAAGGGTTATTAGTAGTGTCCTTCCTAGATAACATAAACCTTCGGAGTTCGGGGAGAGCCATTCATAAACCTTTCTTCCACATATATTAATGAGCTCTTTATCTGCTATGTGTGAATAGCCATTGTCTGATTGTTCCTGATTACCTCCCAATTTCCTGAAATTGGTGAGCTTTAAACATACCAGGGATTTATCTATGATAATGGTGGATCTTAAGACTAGGGGGTCTAGTTATATTATATTCCTTGTTCACCGTTTCCCCACCCCCCTTCCGTGTAATTCAAGTACCTCAGCTAACTCTTAAGGACATGGCAGTAATCCTCCATTATTTGGTGTTAGAGGTACCTGTGAGCACATCCAACATTCCGTTTGGTTTACGACCTTACCCACTAGTGAGTGGTAATCACTCAAAGGATGTATGTCAAGTGCTACCTTATTGCTAGACTGACATCTCTGGATGCACTCATCTTCAATTATGGGGTCACGTTACCTCCGAAATCCGTAACTACTAGACCTTTGATTTTCTCTGGCTTTAGATAGGCTGATCCTGGGATCCTATAAAGAAATCACTTCTTTCTCCAGAACCAGTCCAGTCCCACACTCGACTCCTCATGAAAAACCTCACAAAAATAGAATGTCCCCCCAAAAAATGTTTGTCAGCGGGAAAAAAGAAAGAACAAAACAAATCTTGTCCATAGCAAATCAATTACGACGACTGGTCTTTCTGTAATCCTTTACTACGCTCAGGTAGTGATCAACAGTGTCGCCTCTCAGTCTTCACGGAACAGACTCTCTGGTGATACTTCTGCAATCTCACTGCATTTACGAGTTCCTCCGGACTACCGACTTTCCTGCAATGGGAATCGTGGACCCAAGTCTCTCTCTCGGCTACTTTCACTGCTGGCTCATCTCGATAAGGTACTGTACTGTCACCTCATTGGTGTATTTCTGATCACTGTGCGGATCAATCATGACATGAGGATGTCTTCCAAAAATCAAAACAAAAATTTCGAAGCAGGTGATTCGTTAAGCGAGGATCTGGGAGTGGTTCCGATGCTACATAACACTAGTGGCAGTGTCTATGACCACAAGTCCAGTTTCAAGCTATCACTTTGCTCCTACTCCTAGGGGTACCATATCTACACACAAATTTCTGCACAATTTTCTTTGCGGTAAACACAGCAGCATCCGTGGCGGCAGGAAATGCCTCTACCCAGTTTGAGAAAACATCAGTGCACAACAATACATAATTCAAATTCCTACAGGGTGTTAACTGTACGAAGTCGATTTGTGTTACCTGAAAAGGTCCGTCTGCAGGAGGAGTATGGGATGGCTCTGTTGGTGCTACCTTACCAAATATTCTTCCTCATGCAAGTAAGACAATCCATTGCTTTCCTGCTTGCCTAAGAAGAGAACCCTGGTACACGCCAGTATGCTCTTACCAATTTGCACATACCTTCCTTACCCTAGGTGAGTCAGACCAAGTGCCGCCTCAGCTAGGCCTGGGAGATAAGTCCTGGAGGCCACTGGCTTACCTTGTCCATATCTCCAGAGTACTGAGGACTCCTAACCATACCCCTTCGCCTTCCAGACCTCCTTTTCCTGTAGGGAACACAAATTTGTATCTTAATTTAATTGTTGTGTGTTTGCAATGTAGAGTACCATGAGCATAACTCAAAAAAAAAAAAATATCTAGAAGTGAAAAAGGAAAATATCAGGTCTGCGTTTACCAATGGGCTGTCACTTATGTCTGGTCTCGTAATAAAGGTCTGATTCAGATATTCCATACCATCATGCATATCAGTGTCTATACAAAATTTCCCTTCACCAGTATTCTCATCCTCCACCCTTTGTGCATGACAAGACACACTGCAGTAATATACTGGTGCCATCTTGCTGGTGAGACATACCGGGTTCGGGCAGAACTTTGAAGGGCCAATACGGCATGTGGTGTATGAATTGTCAAATCATGTACCAGTACTACGTCCCAGGTATTTGACCCTTGTCCTACACAACTGTAGTCTATCCCCTGAGACCTGGTGTCCTGTTTGGAAGAGACTAAACAGAAACTGCTTCGTATCTGCTATGGACGACTCAAATGAATCAGCGCACAACAAGTCATCAACATATTGTATCAGCACCTACCCATTCTCAGGCTGAAAGGACTGTAAACAGTCATGCAGGGCTTGGGAGACAATACTCAGGCTGTCACTCGAAATCTTGAGAGAATCGGGTCCATGTAGTGTACCCCCCGTGTGAACGCAAAAAAATGAAGAGGAAAACTGTGAAGAAAAACAGAATAGAGGTTGGTGACAGATAAGTTTATAGAGGTGGAGGGGATTTTATTAACCTTAATTTCTTTCAGTGGAGGTTCTGTTGGAATATTTTCCTGAGACAGCTGGCGAAAAATTCCTTTTCGGTATCTTTCCACTGGAATTTTTGTAGGATGAGAAACACCTTATCGATCACCCTTTCCAGTGAATGCCCACCAGGGAGATTTCCTGAGGAACTCAGTGAAAAACCCCTTTGTTTTACACAAACGTCTGTGTATGCTCTACAAAGCGCATGTGACACTACTGCGCAAAATAACGCAAATGGTATCACGTTGCGCCGTGTATAACACACGGACGCGCGGTCCAATCGCACGGCCTATAGATACTTGTTATCTATATGCCCTACGATCACGGGAGTCGAATTCACAAGCTGCGCTCCTCAGCCGAAGCGTAACACAAAAACCTTAACTTCACAATCTACTTCACGCTCCTTTGCACGTTTTCACACAGTACGTGCCTTAATCCACTTAGTCAATACATAAGGTTGCGACCCTTCACACGCCGCGAGCCTCTGCTAACTCAGCGTCTTCCGTGGGATCCCGGTTTCTCTGGGGTTCAATACATCCACACCTACCTTCCACTCACACAAATACACAGTGTTTTTCTGTACAGAAAAATAACACTCCCTTTTATAGCCTATCCCAGAGGTAGTACAGTTTAAACAAAATATTATAATAATCTGCTTTTAAAATCGGATATTTATTTGCTATTGTACAACTATATCTTTCACTCTGCCTTTAAATTTATTTCTATTGTGTGGCTACACTTGCGCTCGCTACTTCACGCAACCTTGCGTAAACACGTGACCGTGCGCATCCCTGCACCACGTGTGCATTCCCGTATGTTTACCACACACCGTGCCACGTGTTCACCGTGCATTGGCGCCTAAATAAACCACACTATATCGCGATAAATGTGAGCAACAAAAAACTACTGCTCACTTACACAATACACAATTGTTCCTTGTGTATTACACTTGCCGGAAGTTACCCCCAAAGGTAATCCTCTTTTGAGTGTTTACCAAAACGTTTAGGCCGGAACTGCGTTTCGTGTTTTTATAATTACTCCCTTAACACACTAACTCAAATAAATAGCAAATAAATGTATCCGACTTTATACAGCTCTATAATGACTATTGTCTATAATTGAAATGCTATGATTCAGATTGGATAGCTATCTTGTAGAACATACACTGATATAAATACCCATATTATATAATAATATAATATATATATATATATATATATATATACACACACACACACACACACACACACACACCATTTACTGCACTTCTATGAGACCCCTTCACCTGGCATATGTATTCGTAAACACACTGAATGAATGTAGTTTCTCTCAGAGCCTCTATTTTGCATATCAAAGATGTTTGCCTGCCTGTACTAGTGGTTAGACAAGTTAATTAATATTCCTATCCTACCCTAGCAGAGTTAACAAATCCTGGAAATAAAAAAAAAACTTTTTTTTTATGTGTGTAATTTCTTACATCAAGTATTCATTTATCTCACCATTAACTCTCACTAGGCCCAATTGAAACTATTTGTAATTGACTATGACATGGGTTAAATAAATTCATTGGTAGCTTATAAATGGTGTTTGATTTGTACATATATGTTGTTTATTTGTGACAAAGGAAACTGATTGCTTTAACCAGACTGAAAGTCATCTGTTAGCTAAGTTAGATAGGGTGACCTTCCTAAAATGGCCACTGCTCCTCCCACTCATTCCCATCCATGTGCTTGAACAAGATGGTGGACAGGCCATGTGGCTAGCTCCTTTTGTCACAAAGAAATCACAATTTATACAAGCACCAGAAGTTACTTTAAGCCTGGGTTTAAAAGTATGCGAATTGGCCTCAGCATGGTAACACAGCTATATTATACCTATGCACCAACTTTTAAATGCTCTTTTAAATTTACTTAACAGATAAACAATACAATCTGAATCAAACACAATATGACTTATTTGAACTTTGTTTTGCAACAATAAAAAAATACGCTGCAGCATTTTAAATACTGTGCATTTATATATTGTCTTTTGGTTCATATCTGCGCCTTACTAATAAAACAAAAACAAACGGCAAGTGATTCGGCAGCATCAAGATGCGTCCATCGTTAGCTGGTAGACCACAGCGGCGCTTGTACAGTGCATCATTAAGAACGTGATATCGCGGACGCGCCCCCAACTGTAAGAGTCAAATCTATTTCTAATAATTATTTAAAATGCCAGCACTAATATATGTTGCAGACGCAAGGCGCATCTTATTACCATATACGATAAAAGTGCGCTGTACGTCGCAAACACTACATCCCTTAAGAGAATACAAGTACACGCACACATATTGTCTGAGTTCCAAAGCTCATTGATGCATATATTTTATATTAAAAGGATGTGTATACAATATATCACATGTACAGTACACATATATGGTTACAGAGTACATTTTCATAGGAAACAATTTTTACAAAAGAATTCATAGTCACGGCCAGCATACAATTACCATCTCCCTCAATGCACTCTCCGCTCCATAGCTCTCTCTCCATCCTCACAGTAGCAGAGTAATAGCAAAACAGAACTTCTTGTCTCTGGGATCAGCTGTACACTGTGTATGTTGTGGGAGTACATGTCTTCCGCTATTGGTCCAGGGGAGGGAACTTTCTCATTCATGATTGGTCATTGGTCAGTTCATATGAGTCATTGGTCAGGTCATTGGTCAGTTCATATAACATCCAGCCTTGATGGTGTAATTACAGGGGATAGCCACTGGTTCCTTTCTGCAAGCATGCTGTATTCCAGAAAGTTCATTGTTCTAATAAGAGTGACTTTAGCTTTCATACATTTAATCATACCTACTCATTGCAATGTGCTACAACTTAATCGTGGCTATCAAATTGACACACACATTCTCATGATCATTTTGACACCATGCATGACGTTTATCTTGGTCTGTACCATTAATATACATACATGACGTTATACTTCATTATATAATTTAAAACCTTATAATGTCTGGTGCTTAACATGTTTAATTTAAGTGCTGTATGAAATGTGTTGAATATATCTTTGTGGCATGTCTGTGCAAATGCGTATGTTACCATATATTGCTGTGCAAGATGTGCGTATTCGCAAGAATAGCAACTCATAATATGTGGAGTTTGTATGTTTTCTCTATGTAATATTTTTGACTTTGACAAAGTGTACCAACGACTTCCGCTGGCAGGCCGAAAGGATCGGCCACATCTTAATGGAGCTCTCCCCCCAGGTGGCCAATAACACCCCACACCACCGGCGGCACCTGGACTTTGACCCCGTAAAACATCTCAGGAGGGTCTGGCAATACTGCGGGGCAAAGCGGCACCGCGTAACGGCTCGCACCTGCATCACGCCAGCCGCCGAAGGCAGCACACGCTGTGTGCACTGTATGACGGCGGCATAGGAATCCTGCTGCCTGACGGACTGCTGGTCACCTACTGTACCCGACTGTGGCTGTCCAGAGGTTAGTGGGCTCTCTGCCTCCCTACCGCACTGCTTATAAGCCCCACTCCAGAGAGCTGCCGAAAGTAGTGCATGCTGTATATGGCGTGCTGCGGCGAGCCCCCTCCGTCTGATTATATCTGAAGCTCCGCAGCAGGGCTCCACCAGCCTGACTGACACTGTGCTGGATGCTGCCAGTCACAAACAGCAGCAGTGACGGGGTGGAGGGCTCCCCCCCTCCATTCTCACTACCTCACCAAGGTATCTTTCACTATTCCATCTGGGTTCCTTGTGCCTAACCCTATTATTGACTGTAGAACATCGAAGACTGCATTGAGAGACAGTGCTCTAACCTCCTCCCTGGTCTATTTGTATTTAAACACAAGAAGCTACACTGCTGCAGATATTCTATATACGTCTGATCTGGAGGAAGGAAGAACCTCTCTTCACTGTCACTATTACACCACGTGCTTCAATCCTGATCTTGCACTCCTCTCCCAATGTGCAACAGTGCTTTCATAAGATCTGCTTTCTAATTGCCTACAGTGAAACACTCCTTCATCGTATTCTTATCTGAACACACCTCCTCTCTCTTGTATTGAATTATAAATTACAACACTGGTCATGGAGCGATATGTGGCTAAAACACTGCGAACATCCCAACTCTCAGAATAAAAATAAAAAAGGCATACAAGGATAAAGATTTGTTCTGATCACTCCCTATCCGCCGTCTCACCCGGCAGAGGGGTCCCCACAGATCAATTGGCGGCTTCTGACAGATTTAGCCCGTCTTCTGTGCAGAGGGCTAAAGAAATCTCAGATATCAACTCGCCCCTATTGGATGCAAAGCTAGCCCCGCTGCTGGAGGCCATCACTTCGGCAGCTGCTCAAATAACACAACATACCCAACGTCTTGTGGAAGCGGAGCACCGTATATCCACTTTAGAGGATGACCAGCTCGAAGTCAAATCACAGCTGCACACACGACACCACTCTTACGGCTTTAACCGACAAAATTGAAGATTTGGAAAATCGCAATCGATGATATAATTTGCGCCTCATCTGCCTCCCAGAATCGGTTCGACTGAAAGATTTACTAGATCTGGTCTCTCGCTGGCTACCTAATACCTTAGATCTACCTTCATCACCAACGTCTTATATGGTGGAAAGGAGCTTCCCAAATCCACCCCAGATCAGTAATCTTCAAGTTATTGAACTACCTAGACAAGGTAAAAATTATGGAGGCCTATCGTAAAACCACCAACTTAGGCTACGAGGACTCCAAAGTTCTCCTCTTCCTGGATTTCACATTCCAAGTTTCCTCAAGAAGGCAAGAATTCTCCCTGATTTGTAAGGAACTCTTCTCACAAAGTATTCGATTTGCACTCCTCTATCCTGCAAAGTTCCGGATCTTCCACGCTGGCAAACTGCAATATTTTGACACCCCTGAGGATGCTCAGAACTTTCTTAAATCCTTATCTTCGTCTTCCTCTGATTCACGCATGGATGATGCCGATTGACTTTTCACGACCTGTTAAGTGTCTTATTAATATTTCTCCTTTTTCTTTTTCTAATGAGTAGAAAACTATTTGACTTGTTTTCTGATTACACTTTTGTTATTGTTGAAAGGGAATTTCCCTTCTTTGTTGAAGACGAAGGGATGGTGGGATTTTCTTTTTCCATTTTTTCTGCCTGTTCTCCTTTTCCTTTCCTATTCATATTACTATTTTTGCTATATTTCGATTGTTTCTAGGACCGTCCTACTGGGGTCAGAAAATGTTTTTTAAAAATTGACAGGTGGCAACTGTTATATATTTTTGTGGTTTTTGTATGTATTCTAGTACACATTGTTTTTTTTATTGTAAACAGTACTCTTTCTTGATACAGATCGTTAGTCCCTCCCCTGCTCGCTGGGACAGGTGGTTGGACGCTTTATTATGGCTTCTCCATGTTCCATCAGACTAGGTATCGGCTAATGTCGAGAACCATAGCCCCTGATGTCCCCGCAGATAGCTCTAAAACTTCACTTAAGTTGGTCTCTTGGAATGTGGAGGGATTAAACACGCCAATTAAGAGAAAGAAAATTTTTAGTCATCTCAAGAAATTTCGTCCAGATGTTTTTTCTTACAAGAGACACACTGGCGCACTACTGACTCTAATAAGGTTAGGGACACTTGGATTAGCGACTTCAGATGTGCCTCTTATACCACTAAGACCAGGGGAGTGTTACTTTTATTCAGTAAATCATTACACTTTGAGATTAAGGATGAATGGATAGATCCTGAAGGGAGGTTATTATTTTTGATGGTAGATATTGAGAGGGAGAGGTTCACTTTCACTATTTTAATACATGGCTCCCTTATGTACACACTTTGTCTCCGTTAATTAAAGAAGCTTTAAGGAAATGCTTCCAGTGTACCAAATGGTATAATCTGGAAGTTCTTGACTCTGGATCCCCCTTTTGAATTACATTTGGTCAGGAATATATACCGTATTTATCTGTTATACTTTTATATCTATATGGCCTGTATATTCTTTTGGCTGATATTAGATACTGTTGGAACATAATGATTCTATTATGTATATTTGTACTATATGCATATACAGTTTACTATTGATTTCACATGTAAATAAAAACGTTTAAGTTGTTATTGTCCTCTAACCCGGGCTGACAAGATGCTGCCTCTCAGCTTGTATATGGGCGTGGTCTTTCAAATAAATGGTTTATTAAGCTGGATTCAATTCAATGTTACTTCATGCAACACGGAAACAAGCGGTTAAAAAAGTATTTAACAATTTTTAAGTACAGTATGTATATGGCTGGAGGTTGGATAAATTGAACAGCTTCTACAGGAATAACATTCTGTTCGTTCTGTACACTGATATTCATATATAAAAACTGAGCATGAGAAAATACAGAAGAAAAAATGACAAAACTGTTTAAAAACATCTCACAAATGCAACATTTTGCAGAGTTCCGATCTCGCAGAAGAACCAAACGAACAACACTGATTCGATTTTACACACAAATCAAGAAACAACTTACTGATTTTGTGTATCTAATTAAGTCACATATCAAGACATTGATCAGCTCACTGCAGGATTTAGTAGAAACTTCAAAGTAACAAGGTTCCAAAAGAATGTGGATTGTCATTGAAATTCCAAAATAAAAGACGAGTTTATCGAAAACAAAAACAACTTTCATCACAGAGAGTTGGGGAACAAAGCAGAAATGCTAAGATAAGATGTTTGCCATTCTGTAGATTGTGAAACAGAAAATAATGAGAATAAAGATACATGTGCTGAACGTATTCAGACCACAGACAACACATGGGTTAAAATGAATGGGATCAGACTAACATACAATGATAAAGAATAGCCAATGGTGAATGGTTAGATAAAAATGTCATCAATGCTTGTCAGCATCCTATTGCTAGTCCTGACATTTATACTGTCATACATAGCCACTATTTGGGTGCACACTGGGTTGTGTCACATTGGTCAAAATCAGCAGTAAAAATGTATAACTCAATAAAGACACTTAAAATACAAATTACAGATGCTCCTCACTTAACAACCTACTGCTCTGACTTACAAACAGCTCTCTGACCGGCTGGAAATGGCACTTTAATCATTTTTATAATTTTCAATGATTGTATTTTTATGTTCTATAATAGTGTACATTATGTAAGAGTTATGTAAATTAAAACAAACTAATCAAGTTGAAATTTCATTTAAACATTTTGTTTATTCAGAATACATAAATACGATTGCCTGTATTAAGTAGGGGCTCCTCGCTTTACAACCAATTTGTTTAATGACCTAGTTGTAGGAAGAGCATCTGTACTAAAATGAACACTCCACTGTTTTCTAGCAATAACTCAACACTGGATGTCAATTTCAAGTGTTGTCAGAAACATGTTGGCTCCAATGACTGGTTTATTCTCCATTGCCTATGCAGTGTCTCTGACAAATGGCATTAGTTTAAAATTGTAATATGCCCATTACTTTTAGTGACTAATTTGGGTGGTGTCCCGTCACTGTGACACAGCAGCGTGAGGCTAAACTGGGAGCCAGCCACGGGGACAATGGCCAAGCAACTCACACTGTCTGGGAGGACAGACGTCCAGCAGAGGAGGCAGTAAAAGGGGGGAGTAAATGGCGGGCAGTTGACTCTGGAGCTGGGGAGAAAGGAGCTGCGCTGTGAAGGGAAAATAGTCAGACGGGTGCTGTGTCCAATAGAAAAAAACAGACTATGGAGCCTGTACCACATCAATTTGGCCCCCCCTGCTCTGACCAAAAGAATAAAGCAGCTACATACTTACCGGAGGTTAGAGAAACGTCTTGACCCACCAGAGAAAGGGCTTGTTTTAGGACTGCTAGACTGACGGAGGGTGGCCCCCACTACAGGACACAGTGTCTGGAGCCTGCAAGAGCAATTCTGGATATAGCCCCACCTCCCCTCCTTTTGCAAGCTTGGTGTAGCTAAACTTGCCTGCTTCTCATCAATTCAGCAAATATTACAGATGAGCTACTGTACAGTGAGTAAATAAACAAAAGAGAGGATCAGTCACAGACTACTCTTAACATTCTCATAGTACTTAAAAATAGCAGTACTGGTCATCAGAGGGAATCCATTCATCTAAGTGTAGGAAGTGCACAGTTCGACAGGATATAGTCAACGGAGAGCACTGCATAGACTTTAGGCATCATAGGCAAAAGACAGTAGGCATACTTCTACAAGGATAATAGGAGTAACCAAAGGCCCGATAGTCCAATTCTTCGACTAAAGCTCTTCCACTAATAATAATTACAGTTCCTTCTAATAGACTACCAGCGAACATTTTCCTTAAGGACCTTCAAACAGTATATAACAAAAAAGACTGCTGTAAATTTAATAGCACCCCGGGAGAACAGCACATGCACCAACTCAGTCCGGTACAATGATAACATTTGGGGTGGTTATTGTAAACATTTTATCCAGCGTGTAATTGTTTGTTGAATACATTTTGCTAACTTTTAAATGCCATTGTAATAATAATATTTTGATACTGCATCCCTTTAAGTGTTCAACTCTGTTTACATGGTAGGAATTCAACAGCAATGTACTAAAATTGTTGTCTCAATAGTACAACTCCATGAATTATCTGCTGAGACGTGAAAGAGTACACTCAACCGTAAGCTACTATACGGGTCTTCTCTTCCCTTTCCATACAGTGGAAATAGTAGCGTAGAATAGGCTTCTCCGGATATTTAATACCCTTTCGGCAGACCAAGAAACTCATTGGCTGGGGATTCCCGGTTCACTAGAAAATACTATTCAATTTGAGCAATGTGAGATGAGAAATCATCTAATAAAGTGTATTGAAACACAAGAAATTTCCATGTTTCCGCATGTTAAATTAGACACTTCAACTATTAACAAAATATTAAGCTGGATTCAATTCAATGTTACTTCCTGCAACAAGGAAACAAGCGGTTAAAAAAGTATTTAACAATTTTTAAGTATGTAGATGGCTGGGGGTTGGATAAATTGAACAGCTTCTACAGGAATAACATTCTGTTCTTTCTGTACACTGATATTGATACATAAAAACTGAGCATGAGAAAATACAGAAGAAAAAATGACAAAACTGTTTAAAAACATCTCACAAATGCAACATTTTGCAGAGTTCACATCTTGCAGAAGAACCAAACGAACAACACTGATTCGATCTTACACACAAATCATAAAACAACTTACTGATTTTGTGTATCTAATTAAGTCACATATCAAGACATTGATCAGCTCACTGCAGGATTTAGTAGAAACTTCAAAAAGGTTCCAAAAGAATGTGGATTGTCATTGAGATACCAAAATAAAAGACGAGTTTATCGAAAACAAAAAACTTTCATCAGCCCGGCCTCCTCCGGGCCAACAGCCCAGGGATATTATCACCCGCCTGCACTATTACGATTACCAGACGAAAGAGAAGCTAGTCATTGCGACTAGAGATACGCCGTCCATCACATTTCGGGACACACAAGTCCAGCTATTTAAAGATCTAGCACCTTCCATTATACAGAAAAGGAGGGACCTTCAGCCTATTACTAGAATCTTGCACCATCATAATATAAAATATAGATGGAACTTTCCCTTCCAACTACAAGTTTTAGCAGACAACACTGTGCGCACAGCCAAGACACTGGAACAAGGGCAAAAGTTACTTGATGACTTAGATATTCTTCCTGAACCTAATACCGGTTCTGGCCCACCGAGTTCTCCCAAACCGCAACGTACCCGACCTCCTCAAGTGTCATGGCAACAAGTTCGTTCTGGCCCGAAAAATGACTCTGCTCCCTTCTTGATTTGGGACTCTCGTTCGCTTGGTCCGATATTCCGTCCAGAGACGGATAAGGGACGGATTACTTATATGTTCCTGTTCTGTTTTGATAGTATAATCCATTAAGCATAGCTTACTTTACGCTATATATTAATATGGGTTGTTTTACACTGCATTTTTATAGTTGGCTAGCGCCTCAGATGGTCACCACTATGGCCATGGTTTTAGCCGACGTTATTCCTTCTGTTAGTTGCATATTTTTGTATATTGTTCTGATTTTTGGATAATTCTGTAGGTTTGTTTTATGTACATCATGGATTCACCATTATTGTTCCTCTCCTTCTGGTAGGTCTTTTGACCTGTTTGGGGGCCCATGGTGTTTTGCCGGCCCTAGATTCTCTCTCCTCCACCAGTGGAGATTATTGTTATAGTATCTGTTTTTCTAATATTTTCTTTTCCCCCTTTTCTATTCTTGTGTGTTCCTTACTGTCACTATGCATAGCCCCACCATTAGGGCCTACTCTACAAGGGGCTTTGGCCTGTTTTTCTTCTCGATCCTCTATCCTCTTCCTTTTTCCCTCTATCTTTCCTCTCCTCTATATCCCCCCCCCCCCTCTTCGTGTCCCCTGACTCGACCGGCCCTGTTCAATTTTTCTAGGTTTTTTTCAGCGGAAATCGAGAGCTTTTCATATCTGGCCTCCCGGTCTGAAGGTCTTCTCTCTGAACTTTAATGGTCTCAATTCCCCTAGACGATGTACAATGGTCCTGGATACCTGTAGACGAGAGAAAGCTGACATCGTGATACTCCAGGAGACTCACATGACTGGCACTCATTCTCAATTACGAGGTAAGAGCTTTCCCCAGTCCTATTTCACTTCTGCCCCCTGCAAAAAAAGAGGTGTTCCAATCCTGATCTCTAATAAGGTTCCCAAAACTCGCTCTAAATCCCTGGTAGACCCGGAAGGTAGATTTCTAATGCTGTTAGGCACCACTGGAGCGGAGACGATTACCCTACTTAACCTGTATGCTCCGAATACTGGCCAAGGACGCTTCTTCCGATGTACATTTAGACAAATGAACGGTTCTCGCAAGGCCATGTGCTAATTGGTAGGGATTTTTATGCAGTTCTAGACCCGTCCCTTGATAAAAAGGCTCCTACACAGATTAAACATTCCCGAGGTACTACGAACGGCATAGATATTGGGAGATGGTATGAATAGGATGATGTTGCAAGATTCTTGGCGCCTTAAAAATTCCATGGCTAGAGACTATACCCATTATTCTGCTTCTTACCAAATATATGCTAGAATTGATACGATACTAGTCTCTCGAACCCTAGCACCGACTGTTACTTATGCAGGTATAAAGCCCATCTCATGGACAGACCACTCGGGAGCTATTCTCCTGATTGATCTCTATAACTCCAGTGGTAGGTCTGGGTCCTGGAGGTTGGACTATAGCCTATTATTGGATCCTTCGACTCTCCAGGACGTTAGATCTGCTATATCGGAATATTTTGAGATCAACGTATCTGATGAGATTGCTAACAGTATTATTTGGGAGGCTCATAAAGCCACGATTACAGGTAAGCTCATTAGTGCAGCATCTCACCGTCGGAAGCAGACCCAACGTGAAATCTCTTCTCTAGAAACCGAAATATCATCTCTATTACTCGAACATCAATTGCACCCCTACCCTACTTTCTCAAATAAACACGCTAAGAGGCAGACTCAACACTATATTATCTCGTACATCGGCCTTCATTTTACGACGACTACAACAGAAATATTACGATAAAGCAGACAAAGCCAATTCAGTTTTAGCTAATAAGCTTCGGGGAAAAAAGGCCTCGAACTTAATTAATAAATTGAGGTCTCATCACACAGGGACCATCACATATGACCCTGAGACTATTGTTCGAGAATTTCAAACCTACTATGAAACACTCTATAATCTGCCTACTACCTCACCCCAGCATGAACCACGGGATACTCCTTCTCTTTCCTCTTTTTTCACTAACATAATAATCCCTCGGGTTTCTGACCAACACCTCTCGGACCTAAACGCTGACTTTACGGATATAGAAATTCTTAGTGCCATTAAGAATCCTTAAAGCGTCAGCTGCTCCAGGCCCGGATGTTATTTCCCCCCTATACTATAAAAAGTGTGCGGCGGTACTCCCTTTCTCAAGATTCTTTAACAAAATATTGCGCGGTGCCTCTTTTGATGTCTTGACTTCTTTGGCAAGTATAGTTGTTATCCCAAAACCCGGTCGGGATCCTGAGCTGGTTGCTAATTATAGGCCCATATCACTCTTAAATGTTGACATCAAGGTCTATGCGAAATTATTGGCAAATAGTATGGGGCCCCTACTCACTCAACTGATCCATCCAGATCAAGTCGGTTTTATAACTGGGCGTCAAGCCTTAGATAACACGCGTAGAACGGTGGATCTGATACATGAAATACACAAACAAAAGAAGCCGACTCTGGTCCTGGGACTAGACGCCGAAAAGGCATTCAATCGGATTCAATGGCCATTTATGTTTCACACGCTACAACAGGTGGGGATTACAGGCCGCTTCTTTCAGGGAGTAACGGCATTATATAACAATCCCAGGGCGGCTGTACTTGCCAAAGGAGTGATGTCTCCATCTTTCCGAATTGCTAATGGCACATGGCAAGGTTGTCCGCTCTCCCCACTGATATTCGCTCTATCTATAGAACCACTTGCTGCGCGGATTCGAGCCAACCCATTCATTAAAGGGATAAAGGTGGGTGCTGTTGAGCACAAAATTGCATTGTTTGGAGATGACGTGTTGCTTACAATTTCCGACCCTGCACATTCTTTGCCCCATCTTTTTCGAGAAATAGAGGAGTTTGGTGCACACTCTGGCTATAAAATTAATACTGATAAGACTGAGGTCTTAGACTTTTATATCCCGCAAAACATGAAAGATAGTCTGACACATGGGTTTAACTTTCGCTGGAATACGAGGCAACTTACATACCTGGGAGTTGCTATAACCAAGAATTACTGTCACCTTTTTCAGGCCAATTTCCCCAAACTGCTCGACCAACTTCAGAGACCTTGAAAACTGGGGAAGCCATTATATCTCTTGGATCGGCCGTATCAATGCCGTTAAAATGAACCTTTTGCCCAGACTCCTCTATATGTTCCAAACTCTCCCTGTCCGGGTGCCGCCTTATGTCTTTAAAAACTTTCAACACGCCACGTCCCAATTCATCTGGTCCAAAAAGAAGCCCAGAGTGAAACGTGTTACACTGCAAAAACATACCTCGGAGGGCGGCCTAGGGGTCCCAGACTTCAAGGACTATTATATGGTGGCCAAACTGGCACAATGTACCCAATGGAATACTCCAAGGGCTGAGAGGGTCTGGGTCTCAATTGAGACCGACTCTTTTCATTTAAACTATCTTTCTTCCTTATTATGGCTCCCCTGTTCAACAAGCCCCCGCTCCATTAAATCACACGTCTGGGATTTGGCTAATCGTAAATTCCGTTTGGCACCGCTCCCTAGTAATTTAATCCCGATATCTGATAACCCCTTGTTTCAGCCAGGCCGTCACCCTAATGCCTTACCACATTGGCAGAAGGAGGGGATTAAACTATTAAATGATCTGACCTCGGACTCACTGTTTCCATCCTTTGCAGATCTACAATCTAAATTTGCTTTGCCTCATACACTCTTTTTCCAATACCTGCAGACCCGACATTTCCACTCCACGTTTCTTACTGAAATTAATCATAGGCCGTTAACTTCTTTGGAAGTTCTTGCAATGCGCACGGACTCGGCTAAAGGACTTATTTCCACAATTTAGAAATCACTGGTACCCCCAGAATAATTAGATAAGGAACCTCATGAAAGGGCGTGGGAATCGGATCTGGGGGAAACATTTGATTCTGAGGAGTGGATGGATATCTACACTAGCCTAGCATCTAGCTCCAATTGTGTTTGAGCGAAGGAAAATGCGTACAAGCTCTTTTATAGATGGTACTATGTTCCCACCCGACTTGCTAAGATGTTTCCAGACACATCTCCACTCTGTTGGAGATGTAAAACAATGGATGGTACGTTCTTGCATATTTGGTGGGAATGCCCTAGACTCCTCCCTCTCTGGAGGGAACTGGGATCCCCCTTTAGTTCGATCCTGGAGATCTCCATCCCCATGTGTCCCAAGAACTTCCTACTTTCTGTGTCACTGCCTGGGGCCGCGCAATGTCAGACTAAATTGTTCACCCATATGGTCCTGGCAGCTAGATGTGCCATTGCATCGACCTGGAAATCCACAGAGGCTCCCACTCTGGGAGAAATTTTAGGGAAGACATGGCACATCTATACTATGGAACATATTACTAGCATTTTAAAGGGTTCCTCTGAGGCCTTTCTTAGGATCTGGGAACCATGGACGTCCTTTTTCAACACCTCTCCACCTTTCCATTAATAGGGCTCGGCCCTACCGCAATCTTTAAACAATGTACGTTATCACATAACGCTTTTTCGGCTCATTCCACTCGGACGGGGCCGGCCAGGTCTCCCCTCCCCTCAACATTTGGTATTTTACTACTTTTCTTCCCCTTCTCTGGCTTCTGATCTTGTGTCCCTGTCTATCCTCTCTTCTTTTCTCCCTCTACCTCTCTTTCTATTCCTATACTGTCTCATAATATCTTGAAAATTGATGAGTATAAGCTTTGTCTAGATAGAAAAAAAAGTCCACAGGATTTTGTTTATTTGAGTTCTTGATCGCCCCCAAGGGGATGTTCATTGTATCTTTATGACTCTGTAAGAATATCCTGACACAATGCTATTGCTTGTTCCTGTATTGTATCTCATCTGCCTAATAAAAAAATAATAATAATAATAATAATAATAATAATAATAATAATAAAAAAAAACTTTCATCACAGAGAGTTGGGGAATAAAGCACAAATGCTAAGACAAGATGTTTGGCATTCTGTAGATTGTGAAACAGAAAATGATGAGAATAAAGATACATGTGCTGAACGTATTCAGACCACAGACAACACATGGGTTAAAATGAATGGGATCAGACTAACATACTATGATAAAGAATAGCCAATCGTGAATGGTTAGATAAAAATGTCATCAATGCTTGTCAGCATCCTATTGCTAGTCCTGACATTTATATTGTCATACATAGCCACTATTTGGGTGCACACTGGGTTGTGTCACATTGGTCAAAATCAGCAGTAAATATTAATAACTCAATAAAGCTACTTAAAATACAAATTGCAGATGCTCCTCACTTAACAACCTACATGTTTAAGAACTGCTCGGACTTACAACCAGCTCTCTGACCAGCTGGAAATGGCACTTTAATCATTTTTATAATTTTCAATGATTGTATTTTTATGTTCTATAATAGTGTACATTATGTAAGAGTTATGTAAATTAAAACAAACTCATCAAGTTGAAATTTAATTTAAACATTTTGTTTATTCAGAATAAATAAATACAATTGCCTGTATTAAGTAGGGGCTCCTCGCTTTACAACCAATTTGTTTAACGACCTAGTTGTAGGAACGGAACTCGGTTGTTAAACGAGGAGCATCTGTACTAAAATGTACACTCCACTGTTTTCTAGCAATAACTCAACACTGGATGTCAATTTCAAGTGTTGTCAGAAACATGTTGGGTCCAATGACTGGTTTATTCTCCATTGCCTATGCAGTGTCTCTGACAAATGGCATTAGTTTAAATTGTAATGTACCCATTACTTTGTTTAGTGCCCAATTTGGGTGGTGTCCCGGCACTGTGACATAGCAGCGTGGGAGTCAGCCACGAGGACAATGGCCAAGCAACTAACGCTGTCTGGGAGGACAGACGTCCAGCAGAGGAGGCAGTAAAAGGGGGGAGTAAATGGCGGGCAGTTGACTGGAGCTGGGGAGAAAGGAGCTGCGCTGCGAAGGGAAAATAGTCAGACGGGTGCTGTGTCCAATAGTGATAAAAACAGATTGTGGAGCCTGTACCACATCAATTCGGCCCCCCCTACTCTGACCAAAAGAATAAAGCAGCTACATACTGTACTTACCGGAGGTTAGAGAAACGTCTTGACCCAGCCAAGAAAGAGCTTGTTTTGGGACTGCTAGACTGATGGAGGGTGGCCCCCACTACAGGACACAGTGACGGGAGCCTGCAAGAGCAATTCGGGATATAGCCCCACCTCCCCTCCTTTTCCAAGCTTGGTGTAGCTAAACTTGCCTGCTTCTCATCATTTCAGCAAATATTAGATGAGCTACTGTACAGTGAGTAAATAAACAAGAGAGGATCAGTCACAGACTACTCTTAACATTCTCATAGTACTTAAAAATAGCAGTACTGGTCATCAGAGAGAATCCATTCATCTAAGTGTAGGAAGTGCACAGTTCGACAGGATGTAGTCAACGGAGAGCACTGCATAGACTTTAGGCATCATAGGCAAAAGACAGTAGGCATACTTCTACTAAGGTAATAGGAGTAACCAAAGGCCCGATAGTCCAATTCTTCGACTAAAGCTCTTCCACTAATAATAATATTACAGTTCCTTCTAATAGACTACCAGCGAACATTTTCCTTAAGGACCTTCAAACAGTATATAACAAAAAAGACTACTGTAAATTTATTAGCACCCCGGGAGAACAGCACGTGCACCAACTCAGACCGGTACAATGATAACATTTGGGGTGGTTATTGTAAACATTTTATCCAGCTTGTAATTGTTTGTTGAATACATTTTGCTAACTTTTAAATGCCATTGTAATAATAATATTTTGATACTGCATCCCTTTAAGTGTTCAACTCTGTTTACATAGTAGGAATTCAATAGCAATGTACTAAAATTGTTATCTCAGTAGTACAACTCCGTGAATTATCTGCTGAGACGTGAAAGAGTACACTCCACCGTAAGCTACTATACGGGTCTTCTCTTCCCTTTTCATACAGTGGAAATAGTAGCGTAGAATAGGCTTCTCCGGATATTTAATACCCTTTCGGCAGACCAAGAAACTCATTGGCTGGGGATTCCCGGTTCACTAGAAAATACTATTCAATTTGATCAATGTGAGATGAGAAATCATCTAATAAAGTGCATTGAAACACAAGAAACATCCATGTTTACGCATGTTAAATTAGACACCAACTATTAACAAAATATTAAGCTGGATTCAATTCAATGTTACTTCATGCAACAAGGAAACAAGCGGTTAAAAAAGTATTTAACAATTTTTAAGTATGTAGATGGCTGGGGGATTGGCTAAATTGAACAGCTTTTACAGGAATAACATTCTGTTCTTTCTGTACAGATATTCATACATAAAAACTGAGCAAGAGAAAATACAGAAGAAAAAATGACAAAACTGTTTAAAAACATCTCACAAATGCAACATTTTGCAGAGTTCCCATCTTGCAGAAGAACCAAACGTACAACACTGATTCGATCTTACACACAAATCATGAAACAACTTACTGATTTCGTGTATCTATTTAAGTCACATATCAAGACATTGATCAGCTCACTGCAGGATTTAGTAGAAACTTCAAAAAGGTTCCAAAAGAATGTGGATTGTCATTGAGATACCAAAATAAAAGACGAGTTTATCTAAAACAAAAACAACTTTCATCACAGAGAGTTGGGGAACAAAGCAGAAATGCTAAGACAAGATGTTTGGCATTCTGTAGATTGTGAAACAGAAAATTATGAGAATAAAGATACACGTGCTGAATGTATTCAGACCACAGACAACACATGGGTTAAAATGAATGGGATCAGGCTAACATACGATGATAAAGAATAGCCAATGGTGAATGGTTAGATAAAAATGTCATCAGTGCTTGTCAGCATCCTATTGCTAGTCCTGACATTTATATTGTCATACATAGCCACTATTTGGGTGCACACTGGGTTGTGTCACATTGGTCAAAATCAGTAGTAAATATTTATAACTCAATAAAGCTACTTAAAATACAAATTACAGATGCTCCTCACTTAACAACCTACATGTTTAAGAACTGCTCGGACTTACAACCAGCTCTCTGACCAGCTGGAAATGGCACTTTAATAATTTTTATAATTTTCAATGATTGTATTTTTATGTTCTATAATAGTGTACATTATGTAAGAGTTAGATGTAAATTAAAACAAACAAATCAAGTTGAAATTTCATTTAAACATTGTTTATTCAGAATAAATAAATACGATTGCCTGTATTAAGTAGGGGCTCCTCGCTTTACAACCAATTTGTTTAACGACCTAGTTGTAGGAATGGAACCCGGTTGTTAAACGAGGAGCATCTGTACTAAAATGTACACTCCACTGTTTTCTAGCAATAACTCAACACTGGATGTCAATTTCAAGTGTTGTCAGAAACATGTTGGGTCCAATGACTGGTTTATTCTCCATTACCTATGCAGTGTCTCTGACAAATGGCATTAGTTTAAATTGTAATGTACCCATTACTTTGTTTAGTGCCCAATGTGGGTTGTGTCCCGGCACTGTGACACAGCACCGTGGGAGTCAGCCACGGGGACAATGGCCAAGCAACTCACGCTGTCTGGGAGGACAGACGTCCAGTAGAGGAGGTGATAAAAGTGGGGAGTAAATGGCTGGCAGTTGACTCTGGAGCTGGGGAGGAAGGAGCTGCGCTGCAAAGGGAAAATAGTCAGACGGGTGCTGTGTCCAATAGAAAAAAAACAGATTATGGAGCCTGTACTAAATCAATTCGGCCCCCCCTACTCTGACCAAAAGAATAAAGCAGCTACATACTGTACTTACCGGAAGTTAGAGAAACGTCTTGACCCAGCCAAGAAAGAGCTTGCTTTTTGGGACTGCTAGACTGACGGAGGGTGGCCCCCACTACAGGACACAGTGCCGGGAGCCTGCAAGAGCAATTCGGGATATAGCCCCACCTCCCCTCCTTTTGCAAGCTTGGTGTAGCTACAAAGTTGCCTGCTTCTCATAATTTTAGCAAATATTACAGATGAGCTATTGTAGTGGTTAAATAAACAAAAGGGAGAAATGATCAGTCACAGACTACTCTTAACATTCTCACAGTACTTAAAAATAGCAGTACAGGTCATCAGAGGGAATTCATTCATCTAAGTGTAGGAAGTGCACAGTTCGACAGGATGTAGTCAACGGAGAGCACTGCGTAGACTTTAGGCATCATAGGCAAAAGACAGTAGGCATACTTCTACTAAGGTAATTGAAGTAACCAAAGGCCCGATAGTCCAATTCTTCGACTAAAGCTCTTCCACTAATAATATTACAGTTCCTTCTAATAGACTACCAGCGAACATTTTCCTTAAGGACCTTCAAACAGTATATAACAAAAAAGACTGCTGTAAATTTATTAGCACCCGGAAGAACAGAACGTGCACCAACTCAGACCGGTACAATGATAACATTTGGGGTGGTTATTGTAAACATTTTATGCAGCTTGTAATTGTTTGTTGAATACATTTTGCTAACTTTTAAATGCCATTGTAATAATAATATTTTGATACTGCATCCCTTTAAGTGTTCAACTCTGTTTACATGGTAGGAAATAAATAGCAATGTACTAAAATTGTTGTCTCAATAGTACAACTCCATGAATTATCTGCTGAGACGTGAAAGAGTACACTCCACCGTAAGCTACTATACGGGTCTTCTCTTCCCTTTTCATACAGTGGAAATAGTAGCGTAGAATAGGCTTCTCTGGATTCTTAATACCCTTTCGGCAGACCAAGAAACTCATTGGCTGGGAATTCCCGGTTCACTAGAAAATACTATTCAATTTGAGCAATGTGAGATGAGAAATCATCTAATAAAGTGCATTGAAACACAAGAAATAAGCTATAAAAGACAACATTCTGTCTCTGCAAAATTCACAAGGAAAAATAAATGATGATTGACTGTATAAGATGTAGAATGTGGCTCAATCTGGACTGTGTTGGGCTATAGTGACATGATAACTGTATTACTAGTATTAGTATTACTAGTGCAGAGGTTCTCAAACGCGGTCCTCAAGGCACCCCAACGGTACAGGTTTTAAGTTTATCCATGCTAGCCACAGATGACTTAATTAGCAGCTTACTCAATTTTTAACCATCTGTGCTGAGCCATGAATATACATAAAACCTGGACCACATATGAGAATCTCTGCTCTAGTGTCACCTCTCAACTATCTGTACACCTGGTTACTGGAATAATCAGCATTGGCTGTGACCAACTGGTTACATTTGAAAGTAGTCAAGTCTTATGATAAGTATTGACATGTTCAGTTAATTTGAAGTAGAAAATGATGCTGTTCAATCAAATTACTAATACCCCTCAAGTGCTTAAAGGAAGGGGTTGTTCTAAACTAGAAAGATACACAAAAGTAGATTTTCCCAAGAACACCAAAATGGCATTAGCAATAACATTTGAAAAGCTTCAGTACATGGTAGTAGATAAATCAGACATCTTGGTTACATATATTTGCAAAAATATGGTAAGCCTCCAGGCCAATGGCAATGCTTTTTTAATACTGGAGGTCCCTACACTTTATAACAGTACCCACTCTAGGCCATATAATTGTCTACTGTAAAGCTACATGACAAAAGCACATACAAAAATATATCTAAATTGAGAGAGAGTTTACCAAGAGTCACTAGGATATAATACTGTGCTCAGCAATTGGGTGTGTGCAAAAATTATGTGAATGATCAGATAGTGTAAACTACAACCAATGCATATAGAAGATATGGACTTTACTTAACAAATGTAACAATACAATACATTATAGGACAGGACTGCGGTTAATCCAAGCAAACAAGGATCAAAATAAATAAACAAATGTATACATATAAAAATAGAGGCAGTAATCAAGTTCCTGTTTTTGAACAAAGATCAATGCAGGGCTAATGTCCTTTAAATAGTTCCGTGGCAGTGTTTCGTACTCCGTGGTCTTAAATTTCACTAAGTGCAGTTTGCAGAGTGGATTATCTGCAATGTGGTGCAGCTGGGTAGTAGTGGATATAAATTCCTGGGATGCTTGTTGGTGGTAATATGGCGACATGAACTGGGTGGGACAGAAGTAAGTAGGGACTCCGGACTGACTGTGTACCTGTGGGGTCGGCTGCAAAGGTGCACCTGTGTACAAGCGTCCCTTGATGCCTGTGTCCTGCCGAGTACCGATAGCAGCCTGGTGAGGGGATGTCACTGGCCTCGGCTCCTGGAAGATATCAGCCGGTCATCCCCTCCACTGCGGAGACTTACCTGTACTTGTTTTTGTCAGTACTCGTTCCATTTCTCCTGGCTCTTCCCTGGCAGCGTGTAGCTCTGGGCATCCTAGGCAAGATAGGCTTCCGGTTTGGATTGTTACGTGACCACTACCGCTACTCAGCCGGACTTGGTTCTTTCACAGGGTGCTCAATTTGCTACAGATGGTTGAATTAAATACTGTTAAGCGATATGGGGCCTTTCATCAGCTCGCATCGCACCACTGCAGAGGTGTTCTCGGGGTGGCATTGTGCAGCCGTGGCGACGGGATCACAGGTGGGTCCGGGCTGTTTTCAGGGGTGGTGCATGTCGTCACATGCGCCCGCTGCAACAGGTAAGATGGCCACGCTGTGCCAGCCTTTGCAGTCAGGCTGCACGGGCAGGGGGCTTCAATAATTTTGCAGGGCCTGCAATGCGATCACAATTTAATTGCAATCGCATCACTGGCAGCCATTATCATACTGGGTAGCCTGCAGCATGCGAGCGCTAGCAGCTGCAGTTTTACTAAATTAGCAAAACAACAACTGATGCTGAATAAGGTCCATTGTGTAGTTGGTCAATGTGTTTAAGCCACTTGATGACCTTCTTTTGGGAATGGTGTTGATAATGCCATATACAGTATGTCTTTATTCAGTAGTCTAATTGGTTGAATAATTGTTCTGCTGTGGTTGGCTGTTAGTTGCACATTGCTCATTGGTTGATGAACTTGTGATGTTCCCATATGCTCATGAATGAAAGATAGGTTATAGTAATAGTTTGAATGGATACTTTATGATACATGGGAAAAGGAAAAAAAAAACAGTGTAATAAAAGTCCTTTGTTAGTGTGACTGTGATTTAGGAAGTCTATTAAAATTATGTATTTTATAAGAACTACAAAAATTAAAATTTTGCATGAGAATTGAATGTCTAAAGGGCCCCATACACTAGGACAGTGATTTTCAACCTTTTCAATTTGCGGCACACCAAACATGATTTGAAAATTGCCAGGGCAAACCATCAGTACCGCACGGGGAAAAAAACACACACACAAGGGGAAATAAAACAGATATATATTGGCACCCAAGGGGAAAAACAAACACAATGGACCCCACAGTAATTAAATAAATGCACTGGTCCCATAGTAATTCCACCACACAATGCTCCCCCCATAGTAATGCCACCACACAATGCCCCCCATAGTAATGCCACCACACATTGCACCCCATAGTAATTCCACCACACACTGTTCCCCATAGTAATGCCACTACACATTGCCCCCCATAGTAATACCACCACACACTGTTCCCCATAGTAATGCCACACACATGCCCCTTATATTTGTACACACCAGCTCCCCCCATAATAATGCCACACATCTGCCCCCCTTAGTAATTCCACGCACCTGCCCCCCCTTGTAATGCCACACACATACCCCTCATATTTCACATGCCTACCCCCCTAGTAATTCCACACACCTGCGAGACCAGGCAGCACGTAGTGAGTGGGTGAGCGGGATGCGACATGTGGGCACCACGGACCAGGCAGCACGGAGTGTGTGGGTGAGTGGGATGCAACATGCGGTGCGTGACCTATGAGTCACCATAGGTCACGGGCCAGCTGCCGCGGTACGGAAGTGCAGCGCTGGCCGAGCAGGCATATCTGGCTGCCGGTTGTTGCGGGACTGCCTGGCGGGTGGCGATCTGGTTGGCGGCGGGTCTCTGGTGGCGGGTCTGGCAGGCGGCGGTGGCAGGCACCTCTGGTGAGCGGCGGCACACCTACCAACTGGTCTCGGCTAGTGTGCCGCGGCACACCAGTTGAAAAAGGCTGCACTAGGGAGATGTATCTCAGCAATTACTTCCATGCAAATTTCCTGCAATCTGGCCGGGAGCTTCCTGGAAGGCCTGCAATTGCGATTTCATACTTGAGTGTATTTTTATATGTTATTTATCTCAGGCAATCTAATGTTATTAAACCTATTTCCATGCAATTGAGATAACTCTCACGTGCAGCACGTGTGATCTGCGATTGCGATGGGTGACGGGAGCGCACAATCACAAGAAAAGTACATGCAATTTGATATTTTTTATGCTATCCATCTCAGGAACTCATTGCAATTGCATGAAAACGTGCAATATCACACTAGTGTATGGGGCCCTTAAGGATAATAATGAAGGCTTTGCTTCTCTGTATAAACAATCTATGAATCTCATATGTTTTACTGTCAGTGTTGTTCTTTAATCTGACAGCATTCAGTAACATGAATGCCTGTGAGAGAATATAAAGTGATAAGGGTCACTGTGTATCAGTGTCGTAATATTGTATTTATGACCTATTGCTACTTGCTGGATGTTGGTGTGAAAATATGGTGAACGGCTCAGGGGGATGCAGTACACAGTACTTAGGTGTTTAGATAGGCTGTTAGGTATAGGTATAAGTTATTCATATGAATTGATTGGTAGAGGGACCATGGTGGGAGGAATGCTAGTGATGTATTACCGTTTGCAGATTATAGGCTTGACTTTGTTATCTAGATTAAGTCCTCATGGTGTGAATGTTTGTAGTTAATACATCCGTTTGAGTTCTGCATTATTTATCTTGTGGATAAAATCGTCTCCTCTCTAACTGGGTGTCCCTTCTTTTATTCCTATGAAGTTGAGTACACTCGGGTCACTGTTATGGAAATCCTTAAAGTGTTTTGATAGAATTGTGTTCTTCCAACTCTTTTTATGTTCTTTATATGTTCGCTGACATGTGATTTTAGCGGTCTTGTGGTTCTTCCTACATATTGCTTAGGCAGGTACACTACAGGAGGTAGGTCACACCTTTACTATTACATGTCAATCTGTTTTTAATTTGGTAGGTCTTGTCTGTGTTCCTGGATTCAAAGCTGGTGATGGGTTTGGTACTATGCATCCTTGCATTGGTGCATCCTAAGCATGTTCCACAGTAGTAAAAGCCATTTTTGGTGCATATGAGGTCAGAATACTTATCGGGGTTGTGGGGGTAATTGACTGTCAAAAGATCGTAGTGGCCAATGTTTTTTAAGGATATATCTCAAATCTCTTGCTTCTTTGGAGTACTCAATAATGAATGATATGTTGTCATTCTTATCATTAGTCTTTGTGTCTATTTAAGTCAGGGGTGGGGAACCTTTTTTCTACCGAGGGCCATTTGGATATTTATAAAATCCTTCGGGGGCCATACAAAAATTCTCAACTTAAAAAATGACCCTGCCCCCCAGCAGGTCTGCCCCATAGAGGCACTGTGTGTGCGGGCCGGAGGCGGCAGCGCCCAAAAAATGGGTGTGGCCAGTTAAAATGGGACGTGATACACATATGCCCCCAATAGTGCAGTGCCAGATCCACAATTGCCCTCACAGTGCCAAGTATACAAATGCCCCTCACAGTGCCAGGTATACAGATGCCCCCACAGTGCCAGGTATACAGATGCCCCCACAGTGCCAGGTATACAGATGCCCCCACAGTGCCAGGTATACAGATGCCCCCACAGTGCCAGTTATACAGATGCCACCACAGTGCCAGGTATACAGATGCCCCCCATAGTGGCAGGTATACAAATCCCCCCCACAGTGCCAGGTATACAGATGCCCCCACAGTGCCAGGTATACAGATGCCCCCACAGTGCCAGGTATACAGATGCCCCCCACAATGCCAGGTATACAAATGCCCCCCACAGTGCCAGGTATACAGATGCCCCCACAGTGCCAGGTATACAGATGCCCCCACAGTGCCCCCCCCCCCTTCCATGCTACTTGCCGCTCCTTTCGGCGGGACACGGAGGAGAGCGCGGCTATGTTGGGCGGAGGCGTGTAGGACTTGAAACCAGCCGCCGGTTCGAGAGCCAATCAGAACTCGCGGACCGGCAGCCGCGGCTCCTGATTGGCTGCCGGTCCGCGAGCTCTGATTGGCTCACGAACCGGCGGCTGGTTTCAAGTTCTACACGCCGCCGCCGCGCTCTCCTCCCTGTCCTGACACTGACAGCTGAGACACGCTGCCGCCGGACTGAGCGGCGGCGTGTCTCACTGGGAGAAGAGGGTGGGCCGGAGCAAACGGCTTCGCGGATTCTGCTACATAATTCTACTTCTCTAAATGGGAAGCGGTTAAATACCACTAGTCGGAATCCCGGTGGTCACAATGCCGATGCTGGAATCCCGACTAGCGGTGAAATCCCGCTGCCAGTACACTGGCGTCACAGGCTATTCTCCCACTGTGGATGTCCGTGACACCCTTGGAGGGAGTATATAACCTGTGGCGAGCCTGCAAGTGGCTTTGTAGCGCTCGCCCCACTCCCAGCATACTGGTGGCTGGGATGCCACTGTCGGCATCCTGGCCACTGGTAATTAATACTTAACCCTTCTAAATGATGTAACCACATCCCCAGGAGCAATTAACGCAAACCACCATCACTAAGTATGCTAAAAAAAATAATAATGGCATTTACTACTGTGGAACATGCTTAGGATGCACCAACACAGAAATACATAGAACCAAATCCATCACAACATTTAAATCCAGGAACACAAACAAGACCTATCAAATCAAATACAAATTGACATTTAACAGTAAAGGTGTCATCTACCTCCTGGAGTGTACCTGCCATAAGCAATACGTAGGTAGAACCACAAGACCGCTAAAATCACACATCAGATTTATATAAGGAACATAAAAAGAGAGTTGGAAGAACACAATTCTATCGAAACACTTCAAGGATATCCATAACAGTGACCTGAGTGTACTCAACTTTATAGGAAAAAAAGAAGTGACACCCAGTTAGAGAGGAAGCGATTTCATCCACAAGATAAATAATGCAGAACTCAAATGGATGTATTAACTACAAATATTCACACCACAAGGACTTAATCTAGATAACATAGTCAAGTCTATAATCTGCAAAAAGTAATACACCATTAGCATTCCTCCCACTATGGTCCCTCTAACAATCAATTAATTCAATTAACTTATACCTATACCTGACATCATAAGGTCTCAGGTTTATCTAAACACCTAAGTACTGTGTACTGCATCCCCCTGAGCTGTTTACCATAATTTAACATAAACATCTCTCAAGTAACAATAGGTCATAAATACAATATTATGACACTGAGGCCCATGTGCAGCCTCTGTCTGGGCACCTTCCTCTTTAGGTAGAAGCTAACCCTCCTCTTTAGCCGGCAGAAGTGTAGACTCTGGGCACTAGGAGACCTTAGCGCTATCCCAGAGTCTAGTGCGCATGAGCAGATATCCGTGAAAATGGCGTGGCAGACATTTTCCCAGAGATTTACTTACTGCGAATGCGCAAATCTCCAGAAAAATGTCCGCCACGCCATTTACCAGAGATTTACTTAGAGATGCTCCCGCCGGCAGGGGACTCCGGAGAGATGAGTATTTTATAAATGGGTGCAGGGTGTGCGGTGTGGGCCCCCCTGGACCCCGGGCGCCCGTGTGCACCGCACACATTGCACCCATTGTAAATATGCCAGTGACACTTATACAGTGACCCTTATCACTTTATATTACTTTATATTCTCTCACAGGCATTCATGTTACTGTATGCTGTCAGATTAAAGTACCACACTGACAAACAAATGAGAGTAATATTAGATTGTTTATACAGAGAACTATGGGGGTAATTCTGAGTTGATCGCAGCAGGATTTCTGTTAGCAGTTGGGCAAAACCATGTGCACTGCAGGGGGGGCAGATATAACATGTGCAGAGAGAGATAGATTTGGGTGTGGTGGGTTCAATCTGCAATCTAAATTGCAGTGTAAAAATAAAGCAGCCAGTATTTACCCTGCACAGGAACAAAGTAACCCACCCAAATCTAACTCTCTCTGCACATGTTATATCTGCCTCCCCTGCAGTGCACATGGTTTTGCCCAATTGCTAAAAAATATCCTGCTGCGATCAACTTGGAATTACCCCCTATATGCTGTCAGATTAAAGTACCACACTGACAAACAAACAAATCAGAATAATATTAAATTGTTTATACAGAAGTATAGCCTTCATTACTATCCTTATACATTCATTTCTCATGCAACATTGTAATTTGCTAAAGAAGACTGTTTTAATAGACTTCCTAACTTGGGATACTGGCAGTCTAAAAACAGACAACGGATTACCGACACTGATTGGATGTTAGGATCTCCTGTTCTGTACTGCCACGTCGCCATGGCAACCGGGAGGCAAGTGTTCGCGAAGTAACCTGAGCACAGCTGATACTCCGGTCCGGGTTTTTACTGTGTAGTGGTTACAGGCTCTGTGCACGGCAGGGATCCGGCGCTGGTTTTGTGCTCACAGTCTGTGAGGTCTGAGTGGGGCGTGGACAGCACCTGCTATATAAACCATCCTCTCAGGCTAGGCAAATGCTGCTGAATCTTTGTTTGTTAGTCAGTTCCAGAGAGTTAGCTAGTATTATGTGACTTTGTATTTACTTGTTGCTTACTGCGAATAGGCCTTGGGATTCGGTACTTCATTCTGCCAATCCGGACCTAGCAGTAAGACTGGAGTCAGTTGTTTAACCTGCTGGGGTTCTTTTGCTATTCTGTGAACCCAGCAGGTTTGCGGCTGTACTCTCAGACCTGCTTGCTTAATCCTCCCTCACTGTGCAGGGCGTCCAGGTGTCAGTTTAGTGGCAGTAAGCTGAACCTGTGCCCTGCAAGTGGGGGTTAGGATTGTGGATACTCTCCTTGTGTCTATATTTCTATCTCTGACCACGGAGTTTATTCCCACACCCGTTGGTAACCCTTTGGGGTTTTTTCTGTTGCTCTTAGCAACATCATTTTGGGTGCTCCACATGTTAAATCACTACATCTCGCTTCATTGTCCGCTCTATTCCATCTGAGCATTCCTGACACTAGGGAGACACCCAATTCCTGAGCCTTTGGGCTTCCCCGTTCATTTTGTGTTTATTAGTTATTCCATCACCTCCTGTGTATGTTGTGTTATACTGTCTGTGAGTTTGTTTTGCCTCGCATCCCTCTCTGTTCATACACCGGTATACTCCTGTTAGCACTGGTGTGCGTAACATATTCAGCAGCCCTACTCCTGTTGAAATTTTGTGGGAATATGGAGCATACCCATCAAAATACTTTGCAACAGGTGGTCGATCAGGTGCAGGTCCTGACTCGACAATTTAATGAGATGTCCATTAAAATGAACACCCCGCAGGCCGCTAGCGGAGCTCCCGCAGCAGCAGCGGCAAGTTTAGGGGTTAAGGAGCCGAAAGTAAATCTCCCGGATCGTTTTTCTGGAGATCGCTCGCAGTTTTTTTGTTTCAAGGAGAGCTGTAAGCTATATTTCAGGCTTAGGCCCCAGTCTTCTGGGTCGGAGATTCAGCGGGTGGGCATGGTGATTTCCTTGCTACAAGGAGACCCACAGGTCTGGGCATATGGGTTGCAGCCTGACTGTCCGTCGCTTAAAAGTGTTGATGCTTTTTTTACGGCACTGGGCATTTTGTATGATGACCCTGACAAGATGGCTTCAGCCGAGGCTCAGATTACGGTCCTAAAGCAAGGGCGACGGCCAGCTGAGGTTTATAGTACGGAGTTTCGGAGGTTGGCTCATGATACCCAGTGGAATGACCCAGCCCTGAGAAACCAGTACCGAAGGGGCCTTTCTGACCAGATAAAGGACCAACTGGTACAATATCCCTCGCCTGATCAGCTCATGCAGTTATCCATCCGGGTGGATAGACGGCTGAGAGAGCGTAGGCATGAAAGGGAGACCGCAGTTTCCTTTTTTCCCAAGGGAACCTCAGACTCTGAGGAATATTCCGAGGAGCCTATGCAGATTGGGGCTACCCGCCTCTCCTCGCGTGAGAAGACGCGGAGGAGACAGCAGGGATTGTGTTTGTACTGTGGGAATAAAGGTCATGTCGTAGTATCATGCCCAGAAAAGCCGGAAAACTTCAGGGCCTCAGGGTGATGGGAAATATCCTGTCAGGCCAGAAGTCAGATTTTCCCAAAAAGACTTTTCTCATTCCGGTGACTTTGGAGATCCTCGGTCAAACTGTTAAGACTGAGGCCTTTGTTGACAGTGGGGCCGATGGGGTTTTCATGGACCGTCAATTCGCCCTGGAACACTCTGTTCCCTCAGTACCTTTGGCATCAGAGATTGAGATCTGTGGGTTAAACGGGGAACCATTGTCCCAGGGTAAAATTACCTCCTGCACCAGCCAAATTCCTTTGTTTATTGGAGCCACACACTCTGAAAAATTGTCTATGTGACTGTCTGTTCTTTTGCCCCATTGGTTTTGGGGTTACCCTGGTTAAGGGCCCATAACCCTCAATTTAACTGGGTCTCTGGGGAGATTCTTAGTTGGGGTAGTGATTGTTTCAGAAGTTGCTTGAGCCTTCCAGTCAGGCTCTCGCAGCTAAGTTTGCCAGGATTGCCAGGATGTTATGCAGATTTTGCGGATGTGTTCTCCAAAAAAAGTTGCGGAGGTACTACCTCCCCATCGCCCCTATGACTGTGCCATTGATTTGTTGCCGGATGCTAAGCTTCCCAAGAGCAGGTTGTACTCCCTGTCACGTCCTGAGACTCAGGCTATGGCAGAGTACATTCTGGAGAACTTGGCTAAGGGATTTATCAGACCCTCACAGTCCCCAGTTGGGTCGGGGTTCTTCTTCGTGGGTAAAAAGGACGGTTCGTTGCGACCCTGCATCGACTTCAGGGAATTGAACCGTATCACGATTAAAAACTCGTACCCACTGCCTCTCATTTCGGTTTTGTTTGACCAGCTTCGTACTGCCACCATTTTTTCTAAGATTGACCTACGCGGTGTTTACAATCTAATCCGAATAAGAGAGGGGGATGAATGGAAGACTGCCTTTAATACCCACTCAGGGCATTATGAATATTTGGTGATGCCTTTTGGGCTCTCTAATGCCCCGGCAGTCTTCCAGGAATTCATGAACGATGTGCTCAGGGAATATTTGGATAGATTTTTAGTTGTTTATCTAGATGACATCCTAATCTTCTCCCATTCCCTGGAGGAACATCGGAAGCATGTACGCTTAGTCCTCCAGAAACTCAGAGACCACCAGCTTGGGGCGAAGCTGGAGAAGTGCGAATTTGAAGTCCAGCAAATCGCATTTCTAGGGTATATTATCTCCTCAGAAGGTTTCCAAATGGAGGGTTCTAAGGTACAGGCAGTCCTGGATTGGGTGCAGCCCACTAGTTTGAAGGCGCTTCAGCGTTTCTGGGCTTTGCGAATTTTTATAGACGGTCCATCGCTGGATTTTCGTCTATAGTGGCCCCCTTGGTGGCACTCACTAAGAAAGGGGCGGATGTTGCTCACTGGTCTTGTGAGGCCAAAGCGGCCTTTGCCCGTCTCAAAAGGGCATTTGTCTCGGCCAAGGTGCTGCGACACCCAGATCCAGAGCGTCCTTTTGTGGTAGAAGTGGATGCCTCTGAGATAGGTATTGGGGCAGTGCTCTCTCAGATGGGGGTGTCTGATAATCGCCTTCATCCCTGTGCTTACTTTTCCCGTAAATTTTCGTCTGCCGAGATGAATTATGATGCGGGTAACCGGGAATTGTTGGCTATAAAGGATGCACTCGGGGAGTGGAGACACTGGCTTGAGGCTCAATGCCAGGCAAGCACGATGGGCTTTGTTTTTTGCTCGCTTTAATTTTTTGATAACATATCGCCCTGGGTCAAAAAACATCAAGGCTGATGCGCTCTCGCAGAGTTTTGCTCCAGTCCAAGAGACCACCGAGGAGCCATTGCCCATTGTGTCCCCATCATGTATTAAAGTGGGCATTACCCAGGACCTCTTGTCATTAGTCCTTAGAGCACAGGATCAGGCTCCTCCAGACCTTCCGGTAGGTCTCTTGTTTGTGCCTCCTAGGTTAAGACAGCGAGTGTTCCTGGAATTCCATGCCAAGAGGTCGGCAGGGCATCCGGGTATTGCTAGAACTCGGGAGTTGCTGTCTAGGGCGGTGTGGTGGCCCTCGGTGGCTAGGGATGTGGATCAGTGGGTTCGGGCATGTGACGTTTGTGCCCGAAATAAAACTCCTAGAGGGGTTCCTGTCGGCCCATTACATCCACTCTCTATTCCATCTAAGCCATGGACCCACATTTCCATGGATTTTGTGGTGGACTTGCCCAAATCCTCGGGGATGACAGCCATTTGGGTTGTCGTTGACAGGTTTTCGAAGATGGCGCATTTCGTTCCACTGGTTGGGTTGCCATCGGCCAGACGCCTGTCTGAGTTATTTATGCAGCATGTTGTGCGCCTCCACGGGTTGCCACTTGATGTGGTCTCTGACCGTGGATCCCAGTTTGTGGCCAAATTCTGGAGGGCATTTTGTTCTGATCTCCAGATTTCTGTGAGCTTGTCGTCAGGCTACCATCCACAGTCTAATGGGCAGACTGAGAGGGTGACCGAGTCCTTGGAGCAGTTCCTCAGGTGTTATGTCTCCAAGTGTCATACTGACTGGGTTGCTCATCTGTCCATGGCGGAGTTTGCCTATAACAACGCGGCTCACTCTGCTACAGGGATCTCTCCCTTCCTTTGTGTGTATGGGCATCATCCTAAGGCCAATTCTTTTGACCCCCTGGATTCCACGCCTGGTGGTTCCTCTGTGGTTTCGGCCCTTAGGGGTATTTGGAGGAAAGTTAAGAAAGCCCTTGTGTCTGTGTCATTAGTGACCAAAATAAGAATTTACTCACCGGTAATTCTATTTCTCGTAGTCCGTAGTGGATGCTGGGGACTCCGTAAGGACCATGGGGAATAGTCAGCTCCGCAGGAGACTGGGCACATCTAAAGAAAGATTTAGGACTATCTGGTGTGCACTGGCTCCTCCCCCTATGACCCTCCTCCAAGCCTCAGTTAGGACACTGTGCCCGGAAGAGCTGACACAATAAGGAAGGATTTTGAATCCCGGGTAACACTCATACCAGCCACACCGTATAACTCGTGATTGGAACCCCGGTTAACAGTATGATAACCACGGAGCCTCTGAACAGATGGCTCGCAATAACAACCCAATTTGTGTAACAATAACTAATTACAAGTATTGCAGACAATCCGCACTTGGGATGGGCGCCCAGCATCCACTACGGACTACGAGAAATAGAATTACCGGTGAGTAAATTCTTATTTTCTCTGACGTCCTAGTGGATGCTGGGGACTCCGTAAGGACCATGGGGATTATACCAAAGCTCCCAAACGGGCGGGAGAGTGCGGATGAGAGAACTCCAGGTCCTCCTCAGCCAGGGTAACAAATTTGTAGAATTTTGCAAACGTGTTTGCCCCTGACCAAGTAGCAGCTCGGCAAAGTTGTAAAGCCGAGACCCCTCGGGCAGCCGCCCAAGATGAGCCCACCTTCCTTGTGGAATGGGCTTTTACAGATTTAGGCTGCGGTAGTCCCACCGCAGAATGCGCCAGCTGAATAGTGCTACAAATCCAGCGCGCGATAGTCTGCTTGGAAGCAGGAGCACCCAGTTTGTTGGGTGCATACAGGATAAACAGCGAGTCAGTTTTCCTGACTCCAGCCGTCCTGGAAACATAAATTTTCAGGGCCCTGACTACGTCCAGTAACTTGGAATCCTCCAAGTTCCTAGTAGCCGCAGGCACCACAATAGGCTGGTTCAAGTGAAACGCTGATACCACCTTCGGGAGAAACTGAGGACGAGTCCTCAACTCTGCCCTATCCATATGGAAAATCAGATAAGGGCTTTTATAGGACAAAGCCGCCAATTCTGACACACGCCTGGCCGAAGCCAGGGCCAACAGCATGACCACTTTCCACGTGAGATATTTCAAATCCACAGTCTTAAGTGGTTCAAACCAATGTGATTTCAGGAACTCCAAAACCAATTGAGATCCCAAGGTGCCACTGGGGGCACAAAAGGAGGCTGAATATGCAGAACTCCTTTGACAAAAGTCTGAACTTCAGGCAGTGAAGCCAGTTCTTTCTGGAAGAAAATCGTCAGGGCCGAAATCTGGACCTTAATGGACCCCAATTTGAGGCCCAACGTCACCCCTGCTTGCAGGAAATGCAGGAATCGACCCAGTTGAAATTCCTCCGTTGGGGCCTTCCTGGCCTCACACCAAGCAACATATTTCCGCCAAATGCGGTGATAATGTTTTGCGGTGACATCCTTCCTGGCTTTGATCAGGGTAGGGATGACTTCCTCCGGAATGCCCTTTTTCTCAGTACCTTGGGAATGAGAGGCAGAGGAGGAAACACATAAACCGACTGGTACACCCACGGTGTTACTAGAGCGTCCACAGCGATCGCCTGAGGGTCCCTTGACCTGGCGCAATATCTTTTTAGCTTTTTGTTGAGGCGGGACGCCATCATGTCCACCTGTGGTCTTTCCCAACGGTTTACCAGCATTTGGAAGACTTCTGGATGAAGTCCCCATTCTCCCGGGTCCCCATTCTCCCGGGTGGAGGTCGTGCCTGCTGAGGAAGTCTGCTTCCCAGTTGTCCACTCCCGGAATGAACACTGCTGTCAGTGCTAACACATGATTTTCCGCCCATCGGAGAATCCTTGTGGCTTCTGCCATTGCCCTCCTGCTTCTTGTGCCGTCCTGTCTGTTTACATGGGCGACCGCCGTGATGTTGTCTGATTGGATCAGTACCGGTTGGTTCTGAAGCAGGGGCCTTGCTTGGCTTAGGGCATTGTGAAAGGCCCTTAGCCTTAGAATATTTATGTGAAGCGAAATCTCCTGATTTGACCACAGTCCTTGGAAATTTCTTCCCTGTGTAACTGCACCCCAGCCCCGAAGGCTGGCATCCGTGGTCACCAGGACCCAGTCCTGTATTCCGAATCTGCAGCCCTCTAGTAGATGAGCCCTCTGCAGCCACCACAGCAGCGACACCCTGGTCCTTGCCGACAGGGTTATCCGCTGTTGCATCTGGAGATGGGACCCGGACCATTGTCCAACAGGTCCCACTGGAAAGTCCTTGCGTGGAACCTTCCGAATGGAATTGCTCCGTACGAAGCTACCATTTTTCCCAGGACTCGTGTGCATTGATGTACCGACACCTGTCCCGGTTTTAGGAGGTCTCTGACTAGAGATGACATCTCCTCGGCTTTTTCCACTGGAAGAAACACTTTTTTTTTCTGGTCTGTGTCCAGAATCATTCCCAGGAACAGAAGACGTGTCGTCGGGACCAGCTGTGACTTTGGAATATTGAGAATCCAGCCGTGCTGTTGTAACACTTCCCGAGAAAGTGCTACCCCCACTACCAACTGTTCCTTGGACCTCGCCTTTATCAGGAGATCGTCCAAGTACGGGATAATTAAAACTCCCTTCTTGCGAAGGAGTATCATCATTTCGGCCATTACCTTGGTAAAGACCCTCGGTGCCGTGGATAACCCAAACGGCAGCGTCTGGAACTGATAGTGACAGTCCTGTACCACAAATCTGAGGTACTCCTGGTGAGGAGGGTAAATGGGGACATGCAGGTAGGCATCCTTGATGTCCAGAGAGACCATGTAATCCCCCTCGTCCAGGCTCGCAATAACCGCCCTGAGCGATTCCATCTTGAACTTGAACTTTCTGATATACGTGTTCAAGAATTTTAAATTTAAGATGGGTCTCACCGAACCGTCCGGTTTCGGTACCACAAACATTGTGGAATAGTAACCCTTTCCTTGCTGAAGGAGGGGTACCTTGACAATCATTTGCTGTGAATACAGTTTTTGGATAGCCACCAAGAGGGAGTTGCTGGTAAGGCAGATTTTAGAAAACGGCGGTGGCGGGGGGGGGGGGGGGGGGGGACACGTCTCGAATTCCAGCCTGTACCCCTGAGATACTACTTGAAGGATCCAGGGATCCACCTGTGAGAGAGCCCACTGTGTGCTGAAATTTCTGAGACGGGCCCCCACCGTACCCGGGTCCGCCTGTGAAGCCCCAGCGTCATGCTGTGGACTTACCGGACGCGGGGGAGGACTTTTGCTCCCGGGAACTGGCTGTATGCTGCAGCTTTTTCCCTCTACCTTTGCCTCTCGGCAGAAAGGATGCGCCTCGAGCCCTCTTGTGTTTATGGGGCCGAAAGGACTGTACTTGATAATACGGTGCTTTCTTTTGCTATGGGGTAGCCTGTGGCAAAAATGACGATTTCCCAGCCGTAGCTGTGGAAACGAGGTCTGAAAGACCATCCCCAAACAGTTCCACCCCCTTATAAGGCAAAACTTCCATGTGCCTTTTTGAATCGGCATCACCTGACCACTGCCGAGTCCATAACCCCCTTCTGGCGCCAATGGACATTGCGCTTATTTTTGATGCCAGCCGGCAAATATCCCTCTGTGTATCGCGCATGTATAAGACAGCGTCTTTTATATGCTCTACTGTCAGCAAAATATTGTCCCTATCCAGGGTATCAATATTATCCGACAGGGAATCTGACCACGCAGCAGCAGCACTGCACATCCATGCTGATGCAATCGCTGGTCGCAATATAATCCCCGTGTGTGTATATATAGCTTTTAGGGTAGCCTCCTGCTTTCTATCAGCAGGATTCTTTAGGGCGGCCGTATCCTGAGACGGTAGTGCCACCTGTTTTGATAAACGTGTAAGCGCTTTATCTACCCTAGGGGATGTTTCCCAACGTGACCTATTCTCTGGCGGGAAAGGGTACGCTGCCAATAACCGTTTAGAAATTATCAATTTCTTATCGGGGGAAGTCCAGGCTTCCTCACACACCTCATTTAATTCCTCAGATGCAGGAAAAACTACTGGTAGTTTTTTCTCACCGAACATAATACCCTTTTTTGTGGTACCTGGGGTACTATCAGAAATGTGTAATACATTTTTCATTGCCTCAATCATGTAACGGGTGGACCTATTGGAGGGTACACTAGTCTCATCGTCGTCGACACTGGAGTCGGTATCCGTGTCGACATCTGTGTCTGCCATCTGAGGTAGCGGGCGTTTTAAAGCCCCTGATGACATTTGAGACGCTGGAACAGTCACAAGCTGAGTAGCCGGCTGTCCTATGTCGTCAAACCTTTTATGTAAGGAGCTGACACTGTCACGTAATTCCTTCCATAAGTCCATCCACACAGGTGTCGACCCCTCAGGGGGTGACAACACATTTACAGGCATTTGCTCTGCCTCCACATCATTTTCCTCATCATACATGTCGACACAGCGGTACCGACACACAGCACACACACAGGGAATGCTCTGACAGAGGACAGGACCCCACAAAGCCCTTTGGGGAGACAGAGGGAGAGTATGCCAGCACACACCAGAGCGCTATATAACAGAGGGATATCACTATACAGAGTGTTTTCCCCTATAGCTGCTTGTATTATATATATACTGCGCCTAAATTTAGTGACCCCCTCTCTTTTTTACCCTTTCTGTAGTGCAGGACTGCAGAGGAAAGCCAGGGAGCGATCCTTCCAGCGGAGCTGTGAGGGAAAATGGCGCCAGTGTGCTGAGGGAGATGGCTCCGCCCCTTTTTCGGCGGGCTTTCTCCCGCTTTTTGTGATATTCTGGCAGGGGTAATTTACACCTATATAGCCTCTGGGGCTATATATGGTGTCAGTTTTGCCAGCCAAGGTGTTAATATTGCTGCTCAGGGCGCCCCCCCCCCAGCGCCCTGCACCCATCAGTGACCGAAGTGTGTGGTGTGCATGAGGAGCAATGGCGCACAGCTGCAGTGCTGTGCGCTACCTTGGAGAAGACAGAAGTCTTCAGCCGCCGATTTTCCGGACCTTCTTGCTTCTGGCTCTGTAAGGGGGACGGCGGCGCGGCTCCGGGAACGGACGACGAGGTCGGGTCCTGTGTGCGATCCCTCTGGAGCTAATGGTGTCCAGTAGCCTAAGAAGCCCAAGCTACCACCACTTAGGTAGGTTTGCTTCTTCTCCCCTTAGTCCCTCGCTGCAGTGAGCCTGTTGCCAGCAGGTCTCACTGTAAAATAAAAAACCTAAACTATACTTTCTTTCTAGGAGCTCAGGAGAGCCCCTAGTGTGCATCCAGCTCGGCCGGGCACAGAAATCTAACTGAGGCTTGGAGGAGGGTCATAGGGGGAGGAGCCAGTGCACACCAGATAGTCCTAAATCTTTCTTTAGATGTGCCCAGTCTCCTGCGGAGCCGTCTATTCCCCATGGTCCTTACGGAGTCCCCAGCATCCACTAGGACGTCAGAGAAAAGGGTTTTTGATAAGCGGAGAAGACCCTGCAGCTTTAAATTAGGAGACTTCGTCTGGTTGTCCACCAAGAATTTGAAGTTGAGACAGCCATCTCATAAGTTAGGCCCCCGGTTCATCGGCCCTTATAAGATCACCAGGGTTATCAATCCGGTGGCATTTCAGTTAGATCTGCCCCATTCATTGGGTATCAATAAAACATTTCATTGTTCCCTTTTAAAACTGGCGGTTAGTAATCCTTCCAGTGGAAGACCTTCTCCTCTTCTGATACGGGGTCAGAGGGAGTTTGTGGTTGAAAGGGTTCTTGACTCCAAGATGGTTCGGGGTCGGCTGTCATTTTTGGTGCACTGGAAGGGGTATGGCCCGGAGGAGCGGTCGTGGGTGCGCAGTTGTGATCTTCATGCCCCCAGACTGATACGCTCTTTCTTCTCGCAGTTCCCCGATAAACCCGGTGGTAGGGGTTCTTTGACACCTCGTCAGGGGGGGGGGTACTGTTAGGATCTCCTGTTCTGTACTGCCACGTCGCCATGGCAACCGGGAGGCAAGTGTTAGCGAAGTAACCTGAGCGCAGCTGATACTCCGGTCCGGGTTTTTACTGTGTAGTGGTTACAGGCTCTGTGCACGGCAGGGAATCCGGCGCTGGTTTTGTGCTCAGTCTGTGAGGTCTGAGTGGGGCGTGGACAGCACCTGCTATATAAACCATCCTCTCAGGCTAGGCAAATGCTGCTGAATCTTTGTTTGTTAGTCAGTTCCAGAGAGTTAGCTAGTATTATGTGACTTTGTATTTACTTGTTGCTTACTGCGAATAGGCCTTGGGATTCGGTACTTCATTCTGCCAATCCGGACCTAGCAGTAAGACTGGAGTCAGTTGTTTAACCTGCTGGGGTTCTTTTGCTATTCTGTGAACCCAGCAGGTTTGCGGCTGTACTCTCAGACCTGCTTGCTTAATCCTCCCTCACTGTGCAGGGCGTCCAGGTGTCAGTTTAGTGGCAGTAAGCTGAACCTGTGCCCTGCAAGTGGGGGTTAGGATTGTGGATACTCTCCTTGTGTCTATATTTCTATCTCTGACCACGGAGTTTATTCCCACACCCGTTGGTAACCCTTTGGGGTTTTTTCTGTTGCTCTTAGCAACATCATTTTGGGTGCTCCACATGTTAAATCACTACATCTCGCTTCATTGTCCGCTCTATTCCATCTGAGCATTCCTGACACTAGGGAGACACCCAATTCCTGAGCCTTTGGGCTTCCCCGTTCATTTTGTGTTTATTAGTTATTCCATCACCTCCTGTGTATGTTGTGTTATACTGTCTGTGAGTTCGTTTTGCCTCGCATCCCTCTCTGTTCATACACCGGTATACTCCTGTTAGCACTGGTGTGCGTAACATTGGATTACCGACGACGGTATCCCAACTGGGATCACAATACCAGTGCCGGTATCCCAACACCCGAGATCCCGAATGAGACACTGCCAGGCCATTGGAGAGGTAAGCCGAGGGGAGAGGGACAGGCTTCAGAAAGGAAGTTTAAGTTTAGGCTGCAGGAAGGGAGGTTCAACAGGGCATTGGGCCTGACAGATTTCTCACAATCGGGATGTTGCGGTAGATATTTTGACTGCCAGCATTGCATTCACATTCTGAACCCAACCTCCTAATTTACATAATCACACTGACACAGGGCATTTATTACACTTTCCCACGTATTATAAAGTATCCATTCCAGAATATTACTATAATCTGTCTTAAATTCATGAGCAAATGGGAACATCACGAGTTCAACAATGTGCAACTAACAGCCAACCACAGCAGAGCAAATATCATTAAACCAATTAGACTACTGAATAAAGACATATATGGCATTATAGACTAACACAGAGGACATCAAGTGGCTGAAACGCGTTGGTCAACTACACCATAACATCTAACAGTATTTCATTCAAACTTTGGCAGAAAATAAACTGCATCGTTGTGAAAGAACCAAATCCAGCTGAGTAGTGGCCATGTGCCAAACCAGAAGCTCGTCTTGCTGAGGATAGCTCCATAGCTAGACGCCACCAGGAAAGAGCCAGTGGATTGACAGGAAGAATGGAATGGGCAACGATAGGAGCAAGTACAGCTAATTCTTCATAGTGGAGGGGATGACCGGCTGATAACTTCCAAAAGCTGAGGCCAGTGACATACCCTCTCCAGGCTCCGATTGGTACTTGGGGGGACGCAGACACCAATGGACACCCGTACACAGGTACATGGTGACTCCACGGGTACAAGGTCAGTCCGGAGTTCTTGCTTACCTTAGTCCCACCTCATTCATGTCCCCGTGTTACCACCAACAATCATCCCAGGAATTTATATTCACTACTACCCAGCTGCACCATATTGCAGAGAAGCAGGTTGCCGCAACCTGCACTTAGTGAAATTTAAGACCACCGGAGCACGGAACACCGCCACGGCACTATTTAAAAGACATTAGTCCTGCACTGATCTTTATCCAAAATCAGGGACTGGATTACTGCCTCTATTTTTATATGTATACATTTTTTTCATTATTTTGATCCTTGTTTGCTTGAATTAACCACAAAACTGTGCTTTATTATATTGTATTTACATTCCTTCAGATGCAATCTAGGGTCAGCTGTGCTGATCAATTTGCATTCACATACGTAAATTATTCATAATCCTAAGTGTTTGTAAATGAACAGCACCAGTAAACAGGTATTTGAACGTTTATATTTAAATATTGCAACATTTTACACTCCAAGCCTAAAGAACTGCAATTTTATCTGAAACGAACCATGTACCACAAATTAATTTTCTTCATTGTACTCCATTTTTTTCTCTAAAACAATAACATCCTTCATTCTCCCTGATACTCACCCCTCTGTACACATTGCTGCCTCAATTATTCACTCCCCTCTTATTAACACTCATGAGATTTTTACTTATCTCTCTACTTTGACAATAACATCCACAACCGGACACCATAAAAGGCATTCACAAACCTCCAACTTTAACTCTCTCTCTCTCCTACTGCTTTTAGATGGTGACATTACCCCAAATTCATGACCCAATCACTTGCCCCACTCACACCCACTGTTAGGCGCCAGGGTCCGCATGTCCGCGCGGCCCGGCGCCTAGCAACTAGGGACGCCGTGCGGGTCGGCTTTATTTTTTAGTTCACTGGAAAGGCTATGGTCCGGAGGAAAGGTCTTGGGTCCTAGATAAGGATCTTCATGCCCCTAGGCTCAAGAGGGCATTTTTTCTGGAATTTCCTCAGAAGCCTGGCTTTAGGGGTTCCTTGACCCCTCCTCAAGGTTGGGGTACTGTTAGGCGCCGGGATCCGCATGTCCGCGCGGCCCGGCGCCTAGCAACTAGGGACGCCGTGCGCGTTCAGCCGCCGGCTCCCTAGCAACGCTAGACGCCGGGCGCGCTGAGCCGCACGGACCCTAGCAACGGGGACGCCACGGGCGGACCGCGTTCCCCGTTGCAGGGCCTAATTAACAAGCACACACACTTGTCCTCTGGCCGTGCAGCAAGGCAGCTGCACGGCATTTATTCCCAATCAGGCTCTAAGCAGCTGATTGGAGGACTCCCTGTTAAATACCTTCACCAGTACTTCTCACAGACGCCGGTAATAGCTTCCTGCATGCTGCTTTGGTTTGCTGAGAGTCTGTTCCAGTCCTGCTGTATCCGGTCATTCCTGTCCTCAGAAGTCCTGTATTCGGGAGTTGTCATCTCATCCCAGGAAGTCGTTTGGTCCCCAGTTGTCCTGACTGATCACCTTTGTATATCGAGTGGTGTTCCGTGAGTTGCGGCTCTGCCGTGTGTTGCGGCTCAGCCGCTTTATCTTTATATATTCTGTTTTTGGAGCATTTGCGGAGGGTTCCGCTTCCACAAGTACTCTCTGGAACTCGGCGGTGCTGGGTAGGAGAAGTGGACAAGTGGATATTTTGGTTGTCCTTTTCCCTAGCGGTGTTTCCGCACATATTCTAGTTTTAAGTTAGCTTGTAGCCCCTGGCCTGGTTGTTTAGTCAGAGGGCCCCTTGTTATCACCCTGTCTCGGATTTCCCTTTGTCTCTCATTAAGACCTGGGGGGGCATCGGAGTTGGGCAGACATAATCCGCCCTTCAAACGCGGCTGCCATGGGCTCAAGCAACCATAGTCTCGCAGGGGATTTCCGACAGCACGGGTGAGACAACGGAGTTAGGGCGCCAGGGGCTATTTTCCATTCCCGCTCCCTTCCCCAGCATTTCGTTCCAGTGCTCCGGTCCTCGCAAAAAGATCTCCTCAGACCAGAGTGCTGGAATCATAACATTATTACCGGCCATACCAAAAAATTAAAATTAAACAGGGCTTTAATTTTTTCCTCTCATTCAGTTTTTGTTAAAAAATTTTGGCCTCATGAATCCGACAGGTTTAGGGCCAAACCCTGGCCAGCTCTTAGTCAATCAGATTCAAGAACTTACTCAGATGGTTCAGGATCTTTCTCTTCGGGTGAGGTCGCAGGAAGATCTTTTGCGAGCCTCCCCAAAGGTAGTCCCTGAACCAAAGATGCATTTGCCTGACCGTTTTCTGGCGATAGAAAATAATTTTTTAGTTTTAAAGAATCCTGTAAACTTTATTTCCGTTTAAGACCTACTTCCTCTGGTTCTGAATCTCAGCGGGTTGGGATTATTTCTTTACTCCAGGGGGATCCTCAGACCTGGGCGTTCGGTTTAAGGGCAGAGGATCCTGCGTTGTTGTCAGTAGATGCTTTCTTTAAGTCTTTAGGGCTTTTGTATGATGACCCAGATTTAGAGGCGTCCGCTGAAAGTCAGCTGCGCGCTCTCAAACAAGGAAGAAATCCTGCAGAGGTTTATTGTACTGAGTTTCGCCGTTGGTCGAACGACTGTGGCTGGAATGACCCAGCCCTGCGCAGTCAGTTTCGCCTCAGCTTATCAGAGTCTATTAAAGACAGTCTCCTCCAGTACCCCGCTCCTGAGACTCTCGATAAACTCATGGAGCTTTCTATTAAGATTGATCGTCGTCTCAGAGAGCGGAGGGCTGAAAGAGGAACACCTGTAAGGTCAAGTCCTTGTGTTTATTCCATTCCAGAAGACGTAGAGGAGGAGCCCATGCAGATGGGTCTCTCCCGGCTGTCTCCTGAGGAAAGGGCCAGAAGGCAAAATTCTGGTCTTTGTTTGTACTGTGGTGGTAAGGGACATTTTGCTCGTAACTGTCCGAACAAGTCGGGAAACGCTTTGACCAGGTGAATTGTGAGGGGGTTCACCTAGGTCTGCAGCTTATCTCCTCGAATAACTCTCTTTTAGTCCCAGTTAAGGTTTCCTTTGGCAGCCTCAGTTCTTTGGTGTCGGCTTTTGTTGACAGTGGAGCTGCAGGAAACTTTATGGATTTAACTTGGGCTAAGGCCTTAGGCATTCCTCAGTTACCATTGGGTAGGTGTGTCACCATGCATGGCTTAGATGGGAGTCCGCTTTCCAACGGGGTTATTACTCACCGTACACCTCCCGTAGTACTTACAGTAGGAGCTCTTTACATTCCGAAAAAATCGAGTTCTATCTAACACATTGCCCAGCAGTTCCAGTTGTTCTGGGTCACCCTTGGCTGGCTTTTCATAATCCCACCATTGATTGGCGGTCCGGGGAGATTTCACAATGGGGTACTTTTTGTGCTAAGGAATGTATTTCGTTTCCAGTTAGAGTAGCAGCTATCATTCCAGAACTCATTCCTGTGGAATACCAGGAGTTTGCCGATGTATTCTCCAAAGGCAATGCGGACATTCTGCCTCCCCATCGGCCTTATGATTGTGCTATTGAGCTAATCCCTGGTGCCGCATTGCCAAAGGGGAGATTATATGCATTGTCCGGGGCAGAAACTTCGGCTATGAATGACTATGTTCAGGAGAGCTTACAGAAAGGTTTTATTAGACCATCAAAATCCCCTTTAAGTGCTGGTTTTTTCTTTGTGGAGAAAAAGGATGGCTCGCTTAGACCATGCATAGATTTTAGAGCCTTGAATAAAATCTCAGTCAAAAACACCTATCCTTTGCCGTTGATTTCTGTACTCTTTGATCAGTTACGTTCTGCTGTGATTTTTTTCTGGAGATGAGTAGAAGACGGCTTTCAGTACTCAGTCAGGTCACTACGAATACCTGGTGATGCCGTTCGGCCTGTCTAATGCTCCAGCAGTATTTCAAGACCTCATTAACGATGTGCTCCGTGACTTCCTAGGGAAATTCGTGGTCGTTTATTTAGACGACATCTTGATTTTTTCTGAATCGATGGAACAACATATCACCCAGGTACGTCTGGTTCTTCAAAAGTTACGTGAGAATCATTTATATGCCAAACTGGAGAAGTGTGAATTTCACGTCACAAAAGTATCTTTTTTAGGGTACATAATTTCCCCTCAGGGATTTTCCATGGAACCTTAGCACCAATTTAAAAGCAATTCAGCGCTTTTTAGGGTTTGCAAATTATTATAGGAGGTTCATTCATTCTTTTTCTGACCTGGTTGCTCCCATTGTGGCTCTGACAAAGAAAGGAGTGGATCCTACCAACTGGTCGCATGAAGCTGAGTTGTCCTTCCGGGCTCTGAAACAAGCCTTTGTCTCAGCTCCAGTCCTCAGACATCCTAATCCGGAATTGCCCTTTGTTGTGGAGGTTGATGCCTCAGAGGTTGGAGTGGGGGCTGTCCTTTCTCAAAAGGATCCGGTGTCTTTGGACTTACATCCTTGTGCCTTTATGTCCAGGAAGTTCTCCTCCGCTGAATCCAATTATGACGTTGGTAATCGGGAGTTACTGGCGGTAAAGTGGGCTTTTGAGGAGTGGAGGCATTGGCTGGAAGGAGCAAAGCATACTATTTCGGTATTGACTGACCATAAGAACCTGCAATACATTGAATCAGCTAAACGGCTTAATGCCCGGCAGGCACGTTGGGCATTATTTTTTACTCGTTTCAAATTTATAATCACTTTCAGGCCTGGTTCCAAGAATACTAAAGCTGATGCCCTGTCACGTAGTTTTCTTCCGGTTCACAATAACAATCCTGTTGTTACCCCAATACTTCGATCTTCGGTCATCCGGGCAGGCCTCACACAGGATTTATTTACCCAGTTAAACCAGCTTCAACACCAAGCTCCTAGATTTACTCCTGCTGGTCGTCTTTACGTTCCTGAATTTTTGAGAGCTACTGTTTTAACAGAATTCCATGACAACAAGGTTTCAGGGCATCCGGGAATCACTAAGACATTGGAGTTAGTCTCTCGCTCAGTATGGTGGCCTAGTATGTCTAAAGACGTTAGGGAAATTGTTTTTTTCATGTCAGGTTTGTGCACAGCATAAGGTTCCCCGTTCCTTGCCTATCGGGCAACTTATGCCCTTAAGTGTCCCTCTCAGGCCATGGTCTCATATTTCCATGGATTTTGTGGTTGACCTTCCCCTTTCAGCCGGATTCCGAGTCATATGGGTGGTAGTGGACCGTTTTAGTAAAATGGCTCATTTTATTGCTCTTCCCCGATTGCCTTCTGCTCAAGGGTTGGCAGTTTTGTTCCTCCGCCATGTGTTTAGGCTTTATGGGTTACCCACTGATATTGTTTCTGATCGGGGTCCACAATTCATCGCACAATTCTGGAGATGTTTTTGTGCTTCATTAAAGATGAAACTGTCATTAACATCCGGTTATCACCCACAATCCAACGGGCAAACCGAACGAGTTAACCAGTCATTAAAACAATATCTGCGCTTGTATTCAGCCAAACTCCAGAATGATTGGTCCGAGTTTCTTCCTTTGGCTGAATTTGCTTACAATAATTCCTGTCATTCCTCCACTAAAGAGTCTCCATTCTTTTCAGTTTTTGGTTTTCACCCCAGAGCTAATTCTTTTTTTCATCATTCTCCAGTCTCCTCGCTGGCATTGACCTCCCATCTCAGAGCAATTTGGAAAAAAGTGCACCTTGCTCTCAGAAAAGCGGCCTTTCGAGAAAAGAAATTTTCTGACAGGCTCCGACGTCCTTGCACTTTTAAGGTGGGAGACAAGGTGTGGTTGTCAACTCGCAACATCAGGCTTCGACAATCCTCGGCTAGACTGGGACACAAATTTATTGGACCATTTCTTATTATTAAAAGAGTCAACCCAGTTGCCTTTCGGCTACGTTTACCAAGATCTCTCAAGATTGGAAATACGTTTCATTGTTCCCTGTTGAAACAATACGTTTCTTCCAGTAGATTTCCTCGGAGGATCTCTCAGGGTAGATCTCCAGTGGATGTACAGGGACAACAGGAGTTCTTGGTAGAGAAAGTTCTTGATTCCAAATTGTCCCGGGGTCGGCTTTATTTTTTAGTTCACTGGAAAGGCTATGGTCCGGAGGAAAGGTCTTGGGTCCTAGATAAGGATCTTCATGCCCCTAGGCTCAAGAGGGCATTTTTTCGGGAATTTCCTCAGAAGCCTGGCTTTAGGGGTTCCTTGACCCCTCCTCAAGGTGGGGGTACTGTTAGGCGCCGGGGTCCGCATGTCCGCGCGGCCCGGCGCCTAGCAACTAGGGACGCCGTGCGCGTTCAGCCGCCGGCTCCCTAGCAACGCTAGACGCCGGGCGCGCTGAGCCGCACGGACCCTAGCAACGGGGACGCCACGGGCGGACCGCGTTCCCCGTGTCAGGGCATAATTAACAAGCACACACACTTGTCCTCTGGCCGTGCAGCAAGGCAGCTGCACAGCATTTATTCCCAATCAGGCTCTAAGCAGCTGATTGAAGGACTCCCTGTTATTACCTTCCCAGTACTTCTCACAGACGCCGGTAATAGCTTCCTGCATGCTGCTTTGGTTTGCTGAGAGTCTGTTCCAGTGTCATTCCTGTCCTCAGAAGTCCTGTATTCGGGAGTTGTCATCTCATCCCAGGAAGTCGTTTGGTCCCCAGTTGTCCTGACTGATCACCTTTGTATATCGAGTGGTGTTCTGTGAGTTGCGGCTCTGCCGTGTGTTGCGGCTCAGCCACTTTATCTTTATATATTCTGTTTTTGGAGCATTTGCGGAAGGTTCCGCTTCCACAAGTCCTCTCTGGAACTCGGCGGTGCTGGGTAGGAGAAGTGGACAAGTGGATATTTTGGTTGTCCTTTTCCCTGGCGGTGTTTCCGCACATATTCTAGTTTTAAGTTAGCTTGTAGCCCCTGGCCTGGTTGTTTAGTCAGAGGGCCCCTTGTTATCACCCTGTCTCGGATTTCCCTTTGTCTCTCAATAAGACCTGGGGGGGCATCGGAGTTGGGCAGACATAATCCGCCCTTCAAACGCGGCTGCCATGGGCTCAAGCAACCATAGTCTCGCAGGGGATTTCCGACAGCACGGGTGAGACAACGGAGTTAGGGCGCCAGGGGCTATTTTCCATTCCCGCTCCCTTCCCCAGCATTTCGTTCCAGTGCTCCGGTCCTCGCAAAAAGATCTCCTCAGACCAGAGTGCTGGAATCATAACATTATTACCGGCCATACCAAAAAATTAAAATTAAACAGGGCTTTAATTTTTTCCTCTCATTCAGTTTTTGTTAAAAAATTTTGGCCTCATGAATCCGACAGGTTTAGGGCCAAACCCTGGCCAGCTCTTAGTCAATCAGATTCAAGAACTTACTCAGATGGTTCAGGATCTTTCTCTTCGGGTGAGGTCGCAGGAAGATCTTTTGCGAGCCTCCCCAAAGGTAGTCCCTGAACCAAAGATGCATTTGCCTGACCGTTTTCTGGCGATAGAAAATAATTTTTTAGTTTTAAAGAATCCTGTAAACTTTATTTCCGTTTAAGACCTACTTCCTCTGGTTCTGAATCTCAGCGGGTTGGGATTATTATTTCTTTACTCCAGGGGGATCCTCAGACCTGGGCGTTCGGTTTAAGGGCAGAGGATCCTGCGTTGTTGTCAGTAGATGCTTTCTTTAAGTCTTTAGGGCTTTTGTATGATGACCCAGATTTAGAGGCGTCAGCTGCGCGCTCTCAAACAAGGAAGAAATCCTGCAGAGGTTTATTGTACTGAGTTTCGCCGTTGGTCGAACGACTGTGGCTGGAATGACCCAGCCCTGCGCAGTCAGTTTCGCCTCAGCTTATCAGAGTCTATTAAAGACAGTCTCCTCCAGTACCCCGCTCCTGAGACTCTCGATAAACTCATGGAGCTTTCTATTAAGATTGATCGTCGTCTCAGAGAGCGGAGGGCTGAAAGAGGAACACCTGTAAGGTCAAGTCCTTGTGTTTATTCCATTCCAGAAGACGTAGAGGAGGAGCCCATGCAGATGGGTCTCTCCCGGCTGTCTCCTGAGGAAAGGGCCAGAAGGCAAAATTCTGGTCTTTGTTTGTACTGTGGTGGTAAGGGACATTTTGCTCGTAACTGTCCGAACAAGTCGGGAAACGCTTTGACCAGGTGAATTGTGAGGGGGTTCACCTAGGTCTGCAGCTTATCTCCTCGAATAACTCTCTTTTAGTCCCAGTTAAGGTTTCCTTTGGCAGCCTCAGTTCTTTGGTGTCGGCTTTTGTTGACAGTGGAGCTGCAGGAAACTTTATGGATTTAACTTGGGCTAAGGCCTTAGGCATTCCTCAGTTACCATTGGGTAGGTGTGTCACCATGCATGGCTTAGATGGGAGTCCGCTTTCCAACGGGGTTATTACTCACCGTACACCTCCCGTAGTACTTACAGTAGGAGCTTTACATTCCGAAAAAATCGAGTTCTATCTAACACATTGCCCAGCAGTTCCAGTTGTTCTGGGTCACCCTTGGCTGGCTTTTCATAATCCCACCATTGATTGGCGGTCCGGGGAGATTTCACAATGGGGTACTTTTTGTGCTAAGGAATGTATTTCGTTTCCAGTTAGAGTAGCAGCTATCATTCCAGAACTCATTCCTGTGGAATACCAGGAGTTTGCCGATGTATTCTCCAAAGGCAATGCGGACATTCTGCCTCCCCATCGGCCTTATGATTGTGCTATTGAGCTAATCCCTGGTGCCGCATTGCCAAAGGGGAGATTATATGCATTGTCCGGGGCAGAAACTTCGGCTATGAATGACTATGTTCAGGAGAGCTTACAGAAAGGTTTTATTAGACCATCAAAATCCCCTTTAAGTGCTGGTTTTTTCTTTGTGGAGAAAAAGGATGGCTCGCTTAGACCATGCATAGATTTTAGAGCCTTGAATAAAATCTCAGTCAAAAACACCTATCCTTTGCCGTTGATTTCTGTACTCTTTGATCAGTTACGTTCTGCTGTGATTTTTTTCTGGAGATGAGTAGAAGACGGCTTTCAGTACTCAGTCAGGTCACTACGAATACCTGGTGATGCCGTTCGGCCTGTCTAATGCTCCAGCAGTATTTCAAGACCTCATTAACGATGTGCTCCGTGACTTCCTAGGGAAATTCGTGGTCGTTTATTTAGACGACATCTTGATTTTTTCTGAATCGATGGAACAACATATCACCCAGGTACGTCTGGTTCTTCAAAAGTTACGTGAGAATCATTTATATGCCAAACTGGAGAAGTGTGAATTTCACGTCACAAAAGTATCTTTTTTAGGGTACATAATTTCCCCTCAGGGATTTTCCATGGAACCTTAGAAGGGCGCAACCCACCAATTTAAAAGCAATTCAGCGCTTTTTAGGGTTTGCGAATTATTATAGGAGGTTCATTCATTCTTTTTCTGACCTGGTTGCTCCCATTGTGGCTCTGACAAAGAAAGGAGTGGATCCTACCAACTGGTCGCATGAAGCTGATTTGTCCTTCCGGGCTCTGAAACAAGCCTTTGTCTCAGCTCCAGTCCTCAGACATCCTAATCCGGAATTGCCCTTTGTTGTGGAGGTTGATGCCTCAGAGGTTGGAGTGGGGGCTGTCCTTTCTCAAAAGGATCCGGTGTCTTTGGACTTACATCCTTGTGCCTTTATGTCCAGGAAGTTCTCCTCCGCTGAATCCAATTATGACGTTGGTAATCGGGAGTTACTGGCGGTAAAGTGGGCTTTTGAGGAGTGGAGGCATTGGCTGGAAGGAGCAAAGCATACTATTTCGGTATTGACTGACCATAAGAACCTGCAATACATTGAATCAGCTAAACGGCTTAATGCCCGGCAGGCACGTTGGGCATTATTTTTTACTCGTTTCAAATTTATAATCACTTTCAGGCCTGGTTCCAAGAATACTAAAGCTGATGCCCTGTCACGTAGTTTTCTTCCGGTTCACAATAACAATCCTGTTGTTACCCCAATACTTCGATCTTCGGTCATCCGGGCAGGCCTCACACAGGATTTATTTACCCAGTTAAACCAGCTTCAACACCAAGCTCCTAGATTTACTCCTGCTGGTCGTCTTTACGTTCCTGAATTTTTGAGAGCTACTGTTTTAACAGAATTCCATGACAACAAGGTTTCAGGGCATCCGGGAATCACTAAGACATTGGAGTTAGTCTCTCGCTCAGTATGGTGGCCTAGTATGTCTAAAGACGTTAGGGAAATTGTTTTTTTCATGTCAGGTTTGTGCACAGCATAAGGTTCCCCGTTCCTTGCCTATCGGGCAACTTATGCCCTTAAGTGTCCCTCTCAGGCCATGGTCTCATATTTCCATGGATTTTGTGGTTGACCTTCCCCTTTCAGCCGGATTCCGAGTCATATGGGTGGTAGTGGACCGTTTTAGTAAAATGGCTCATTTTATTGCTCTTCCCCGATTGCCTTCTGCTCAAGGGTTGGCAGTTTTGTTCCTCCGCCATGTGTTTAGGCTTTATGGGTTACCCACTGATATTGTTTCTGATCGGGGTCCACAATTCATCGCACAATTCTGGAGATGTTTTTGTGCTTCATTAAAGATGAAACTGTCATTAACATCCGGTTATCACCCACAATCCAACGGGCAAACCGAACGAGTTAACCAGTCATTAAAACAATATCTGCGCTTGTATTCAGCCAAACTCCAGAATGATTGGTCCGAGTTTCTTCCTTTGGCTGAATTTGCTTACAATAATTCCTGTCATTCCTCCACTAAAGAGTCTCCATTCTTTTCAGTTTTTGGTTTTCACCCCAGAGCTAATTCTTTTTTTCATCATTCTCCAGTCTCCTCGCTGGCATTGACCTCCCATCTCAGAGCAATTTGGAAAAAAGTGCACCTTGCTCTCAGAAAAGCGGCCTTTCGAGAAAAGAAATTTTCTGACAGGCTCCGACGTCCTTGCACTTTTAAGGTGGGAGACAAGGTGTGGTTGTCAACTCGCAACATCAGGCTTCGACAATCCTCGGCTAGACTGGGACACAAATTTATTGGACCATTTCTTATTATTAAAAGAGTCAACCCAGTTGCCTTTCGGCTACGTTTACCAAGATCTCTCAAGATTGGAAATACGTTTCATTGTTCCCTGTTGAAACAATACGTTTCTTCCAGTAGATTTCCTCGGAGGATCTCTCAGGGTAGATCTCCAGTGGATGTACAGGGACAACAGGAGTTCTTGGTAGAGAAAGTTCTTGATTCCAAATTGTCCCGGGGTCGGCTTTATTTTTTAGTTCACTGGAAAGGCTATGGTCCGGAGGAAAGGTCTTGGGTCCTAGATAAGGATCTTCATGCCCCTAGGCTCAAGAGGGCATTTTTTCGGGAATTTCCTCAGAAGCCTGGCTTTAGGGGTTCCTTGACCCCTCCTCAAGGTGGGGGTACTGTTAGGCGCCGGGGTCCGCATGTCCGCGCGGCCCGGCGCCTAGCAACTAGGGACGCCGTGCGCGTTCAGCCGCCGGCTCCCTAGCAACGCTAGACGCCGGGCGCGCTGAGCCGCACGGACCCTAGCAACGGGGACGCCACGGGCGGACCGCGTTCCCCGTGTCAGGGCATAATTAACAAGCACACACACTTGTCCTCTGGCCGTGCAGCAAGGCAGCTGCACAGCATTTATTCCCAATCAGGCTCTAAGCAGCTGATTGAAGGACTCCCTGTTATTACCTTCCCAGTACTTCTCACAGACGCCGGTAATAGCTTCCTGCATGCTGCTTTGGTTTGCTGAGAGTCTGTTCCAGTGTCATTCCTGTCCTCAGAAGTCCTGTATTCGGGAGTTGTCATCTCATCCCAGGAAGTCGTTTGGTCCCCAGTTGTCCTGACTGATCACCTTTGTATATCGAGTGGTGTTCTGTGAGTTGCGGCTCTGCCGTGTGTTGCGGCTCAGCCGCTTTATCTTTATATATTCTGTTTTTGGAGCATTTGCGGAAGGTTCCGCTTCCACAAGTCCTCTCTGGAACTCGGCGGTGCTGGGTAGGAGAAGTGGACAAGTGGATATTTTGGTTGTCCTTTTCCCTGGCGGTGTTTCCGCACATATTCTAGTTTTAAGTTAGCTTGTAGCCCCTGGCCTGGTTGTTTAGTCAGAGGGCCCCTTGTTATCACCCTGTCTCGGATTTCCCTTTGTCTCTCAATAAGACCTGGGGGGGCATCGGAGTTGGGCAGACATAATCCGCCCTTCAAACGCGGCTGCCATGGGCTCAAGCAACCATAGTCTCGCAGGGGATTTCCGACAGCACGGGTGAGACAACGGAGTTAGGGCGCCAGGGGCTATTTTCCATTCCCGCTCCCTTCCCCAGCATTTCGTTCCAGTGCTCCGGTCCTCGCAAAAAGATCTCCTCAGACCAGAGTGCTGGAATCATAACATTATTACCGGCCATACCAAAAAATTAAAATTAAACAGGGCTTTAATTTTTTCCTCTCATTCAGTTTTTGTTAAAAAATTTTGGCCTCATGAATCCGACAGGTTTAGGGCCAAACCCTGGCCAGCTCTTAGTCAATCAGATTCAAGAACTTACTCAGATGGTTCAGGATCTTTCTCTTCGGGTGAGGTCGCAGGAAGATCTTTTGCGAGCCTCCCCAAAGGTAGTCCCTGAACCAAAGATGCATTTGCCTGACCGTTTTCTGGCGATAGAAAATAATTTTTTAGTTTTAAAGAATCCTGTAAACTTTATTTCCGTTTAAGACCTACTTCCTCTGGTTCTGAATCTCAGCGGGTTGGGATTATTATTTCTTTACTCCAGGGGGATCCTCAGACCTGGGCGTTCGGTTTAAGGGCAGAGGATCCTGCGTTGTTGTCAGTAGATGCTTTCTTTAAGTCTTTAGGGCTTTTGTATGATGACCCAGATTTAGAGGCGTCAGCTGCGCGCTCTCAAACAAGGAAGAAATCCTGCAGAGGTTTATTGTACTGAGTTTCGCCGTTGGTCGAACGACTGTGGCTGGAATGACCCAGCCCTGCGCAGTCAGTTTCGCCTCAGCTTATCAGAGTCTATTAAAGACAGTCTCCTCCAGTACCCCGCTCCTGAGACTCTCGATAAACTCATGGAGCTTTCTATTAAGATTGATCGTCGTCTCAGAGAGCGGAGGGCTGAAAGAGGAACACCTGTAAGGTCAAGTCCTTGTGTTTATTCCATTCCAGAAGACGTAGAGGAGGAGCCCATGCAGATGGGTCTCTCCCGGCTGTCTCCTGAGGAAAGGGCCAGAAGGCAAAATTCTGGTCTTTGTTTGTACTGTGGTGGTAAGGGACATTTTGCTCGTAACTGTCCGAACAAGTCGGGAAACGCTTTGACCAGGTGAATTGTGAGGGGGTTCACCTAGGTCTGCAGCTTATCTCCTCGAATAACTCTCTTTTAGTCCCAGTTAAGGTTTCCTTTGGCAGCCTCAGTTCTTTGGTGTCGGCTTTTGTTGACAGTGGAGCTGCAGGAAACTTTATGGATTTAACTTGGGCTAAGGCCTTAGGCATTCCTCAGTTACCATTGGGTAGGTGTGTCACCATGCATGGCTTAGATGGGAGTCCGCTTTCCAACGGGGTTATTACTCACCGTACACCTCCCGTAGTACTTACAGTAGGAGCTTTACATTCCGAAAAAATCGAGTTCTATCTAACACATTGCCCAGCAGTTCCAGTTGTTCTGGGTCACCCTTGGCTGGCTTTTCATAATCTCACCATTGATTGGCGGTCCGGGGAGATTTCACAATGGGGTACTTTTTGTGCTAAGGAATGTATTTCGTTTCCAGTTAGAGTAGCAGCTATCATTCCAGAACTCATTCCTGTGGAATACCAGGAGTTTGCCGATGTATTCTCCAAAGGCAATGCGGACATTCTGCCTCCCCATCGGCCTTATGATTGTGCTATTGAGCTAATCCCTGGTGCCGCATTGCCAAAGGGGAGATTATATGCATTGTCCGGGGCAGAAACTTCGGCTATGAATGACTATGTTCAGGAGAGCTTACAGAAAGGTTTTATTAGACCATCAAAATCCCCTTTAAGTGCTGGTTTTTTCTTTGTGGAGAAAAAGGATGGCTCGCTTAGACCATGCATAGATTTTAGAGCCTTGAATAAAATCTCAGTCAAAAACACCTATCCTTTGCCGTTGATTTCTGTACTCTTTGATCAGTTACGTTCTGCTGTGATTTTTTTCTGGAGATGAGTAGAAGACGGCTTTCAGTACTCAGTCAGGTCACTACGAATACCTGGTGATGCCGTTCGGCCTGTCTAATGCTCCAGCAGTATTTCAAGACCTCATTAACGATGTGCTCCGTGACTTCCTAGGGAAATTCGTGGTCGTTTATTTAGACGACATCTTGATTTTTTCTGAATCGATGGAACAACATATCACCCAGGTACGTCTGGTTCTTCAAAAGTTACGTGAGAATCATTTATATGCCAAACTGGAGAAGTGTGAATTTCACGTCACAAAAGTATCTTTTTTAGGGTACATAATTTCCCCTCAGGGAGAACCTTAGAAGGGCGCAACCCACCAATTTAAAAGCAATTCAGCGCTTTTTAGGGTTTGCGAATTATTATAGGAGGTTCATTCATTCTTTTTCTGACCTGGTTGCTCCCATTGTGGCTCTGACAAAGAAAGGAGTGGATCCTACCAACTGGTCGCATGAAGCTGAGTTGTCCTTCCGGGCTCTGAAACAAGCCTTTGTCTCAGCTCCAGTCCTCAGACATCCTAATCCGGAATTGCCCTTTGTTGTGGAGGTTGATGCCTCAGAGGTTGGAGTGGGGGCTGTCCTTTCTCAAAAGGATCCGGTGTCTTTGGACTTACATCCTTGTGCCTTTATGTCCAGGAAGTTCTCCTCCGCTGAATCCAATTATGACGTTGGTAATCGGGAGTTACTGGCGGTAAAGTGGGCTTTTGAGGAGTGGAGGCATTGGCTGGAAGGAGCAAAGCATACTATTTCGGTATTGACTGACCATAAGAACCTGCAATACATTGAATCAGCTAAACGGCTTAATGCCCGGCAGGCACGTTGGGCATTATTTTTTACTCGTTTCAAATTTATAATCACTTTCAGGCCTGGTTCCAAGAATACTAAAGCTGATGCCCTGTCACGTAGTTTTCTTCCGGTTCACAATAACAATCCTGTTGTTACCCCAATACTTCGATCTTCGGTCATCCGGGCAGGCCTCACACAGGATTTATTTACCCAGTTAAACCAGCTTCAACACCAAGCTCCTAGATTTACTCCTGCTGGTCGTCTTTACGTTCCTGAATTTTTGAGAGCTACTGTTTTAACAGAATTCCATGACAACAAGGTTTCAGGGCATCCGGGAATCACTAAGACATTGGAGTTAGTCTCTCGCTCAGTATGGTGGCCTAGTATGTCTAAAGACGTTAGGGAAATTGTTTTTTTCATGTCAGGTTTGTGCACAGCATAAGGTTCCCCGTTCCTTGCCTATCGGGCAACTTATGCCCTTAAGTGTCCCTCTCAGGCCATGGTCTCATATTTCCATGGATTTTGTGGTTGACCTTCCCCTTTCAGCCGGATTCCGAGTCATATGGGTGGTAGTGGACCGTTTTAGTAAAATGGCTCATTTTATTGCTCTTCCCCGATTGCCTTCTGCTCAAGGGTTGGCAGTTTTGTTCCTCCGCCATGTGTTTAGGCTTTATGGGTTACCCACTGATATTGTTTCTGATCGGGGTCCACAATTCATCGCACAATTCTGGAGATGTTTTTGTGCTTCATTAAAGATGAAACTGTCATTAACATCCGGTTATCACCCACAATCCAACGGGCAAACCGAACGAGTTAACCAGTCATTAAAACAATATCTGCGCTTGTATTCAGCCAAACTCCAGAATGATTGGTCCGAGTTTCTTCCTTTGGCTGAATTTGCTTACAATAATTCCTGTCATTCCTCCACTAAAGAGTCTCCATTCTTTTCAGTTTTTGGTTTTCACCCCAGAGCTAATTCTTTTTTTCATCATTCTCCAGTCTCCTCGCTGGCATTGACCTCCCATCTCAGAGCAATTTGGAAAAAAGTGCACCTTGCTCTCAGAAAAGCGGCCTTTCGAGAAAAGAAATTTTCTGACAGGCTCCGACGTCCTTGCACTTTTAAGGTGGGAGACAAGGTGTGGTTGTCAACTCGCAACATCAGGCTTCGACAATCCTCGGCTAGACTGGGACACAAATTTATTGGACCATTTCTTATTATTAAAAGAGTCAACCCAGTTGCCTTTCGGCTACGTTTACCAAGATCTCTCAAGATTGGAAATACGTTTCATTGTTCCCTGTTGAAACAATACGTTTCTTCCAGTAGATTTCCTCGGAGGATCTCTCAGGGTAGATCTCCAGTGGATGTACAGGGACAACAGGAGTTCTTGGTAGAGAAAGTTCTTGATTCCAAATTGTCCCGGGGTCGGCTTTATTTTTTAGTTCACTGGAAAGGCTATGGTCCGGAGGAAAGGTCTTGGGTCCTAGATAAGGATCTTCATGCCCCTAGGCTCAAGAGGGCATTTTTTCGGGAATTTCCTCAGAAGCCTGGCTTTAGGGGTTCCTTGACCCCTCCTCAAGGTGGGGGTACTGTTAGGCGCCGGGGTCCGCATGTCCGCGCGGCCCGGCGCCTAGCAACTAGGGACGCCGTGCGCGTTCAGCCGCCGGCTCCCTAGCAACGCTAGACGCCGGGCGCGCTGAGCCGCACGGACCCTAGCAACGGGGACGCCACGGGCGGACCGCGTTCCCCGTGTCAGGGCATAATTAACAAGCACACACACTTGTCCTCTGGCCGTGCAGCAAGGCAGCTGCACAGCATTTATTGGAGGACTCCCTGTTATTACCTTCCCAGTACTTCTCACAGACGCCGGTAATAGCTTCCTGCATGCTGCTTTGGTTTGCTGAGAGTCTGTTCCAGTGTCATTCCTGTCCTCAGAAGTCCTGTATTCGGGAGTTGTCATCTCATCCCAGGAAGTCGTTTGGTCCCCAGTTGTCCTGACTGATCACCTTTGTATATCGAGTGGTGTTCCGTGAGTTGCGGCTCTGCCGTGTGTTGCGGCTCAGCCGCTTTATCTTTATATATTCTGTTTTTGGAGCATTTGCGGAAGGTTCCGCTTCCACAAGTCCTCTCTGGAACTCGGCGGTGCTGGGTAGGAGAAGTGGACAAGTGGATATTTTGGTTGTCCTTTTCCCTGGCGGTGTTTCCGCACATATTCTAGTTTTAAGTTAGCTTGTAGCCCCTGGCCTGGTTGTTTAGTCAGAGGGCCCCTTGTTATCACCCTGTCTCGGATTTCCCTTTGTCTCTCATTAAGACCTGGGGGGGCATCGGAGTTGGGCAGACATAATCCGCCCTTCAAACGCGGCTGCCATGGGCTCAAGCAACCATAGTCTCGCAGGGGATTTCCGACAGCACGGGTGAGACAACGGAGTTAGGGTGCCAGGGGCTATTTTCCATTCCCGCTCCCTTCCCCAGCATTTCGTTCCAGTGCTCCGGTCCTCGCAAAAAGATCTCCTCAGACCAGAGTGCTGGAATCATAACATTATTACCGGCCATACCAAAAAATTAAAATTAAACAGGGCTTTAATTTTTTCCTCTCATTCAGTTTTTGTTAAAAAATTTTGGCCTCATGAATCCGACAGGTTTAGGGCCAAACCCTGGCCAGCTCTTAGTCAATCAGATTCAAGAACTTACTCAGATGGTTCAGGATCTTTCTCTTCGGGTGAGGTCGCAGGAAGATCTTTTGCGAGCCTCCCCAAAGGTAGTCCCTGAACCAAAGATGCATTTGCCTGACCGTTTTCTGGCGATAGAAAATAATTTTTTAGTTTTAAAGAATCCTGTAAACTTTATTTCCGTTTAAGACCTACTTCCTCTGGTTCTGAATCTCAGCGGGTTGGGATTATTATTTCTTTACTCCAGGGGGATCCTCAGACCTGGGCGTTCGGTTTAAGGGCAGAGGATCCTGCGTTGTTGTCAGTAGATGCTTTCTTTAAGTCTTTAGGGCTTTTGTATGATGACCCAGATTTAGAGGCGTCCGCTGAAAGTCAGCTGCGCGCTCTCAAACAAGGAAGAAATCCTGCAGAGGTCTATTGTACTGAGTTTCGCCGTTGGTCGAACGACTGTGGCTGGAATGACCCAGCCCTGCGCAGTCAGTTTCGCCTCAGCTTATCAGAGTCTATTAAAGACAGTCTCCTCCAGTACCCCGCTCCTGAGACTCTCGATAAACTCATGGAGCTTTCTATTAAGATTGATCGTCGTCTCAGAGAGCGGAGGGCTGAAAGAGGAACACCTGTAAGGTCAAGTCCTTGTGTTTATTCCATTCCAGAAGACGTAGAGGAGGAGCCCATGCAGATGGGTCTCTCCCGGCTGTCTCCTGAGGAAAGGGCCAGAAGGCAAAATTCTGGTCTTTGTTTGTACTGTGGTGGTAAGGGACATTTTGCTCGTAACTGTCCGAACAAGTCGGGAAACGCTTTGACCAGGTGAATTGTGAGGGGGTTCACCTAGGTCTGCAGCTTATCTCCTCGAATAACTCTCTTTTAGTCCCAGTTAAGGTTTCCTTTGGCAGCCTCAGTTCTTTGGTGTCGGCTTTTGTTGACAGTGGAGCTGCAGGAAACTTTATGGATTTAACTTGGGCTAAGGCCTTAGGCATTCCTCAGTTACCATTGGGTAGGTGTGTCACCATGCATGGCTTAGATGGGAGTCCGCTTTCCAACGGGGTTATTACTCACCGTACACCTCCCGTAGTACTTACAGTAGGAGCTTTACATTCCGAAAAAATCGAGTTCTATCTAACACATTGCCCAGCAGTTCCAGTTGTTCTGGGTCACCCTTGGCTGGCTTTTCATAATCCCACCATTGATTGGCGGTCCGGGGAGATTTCACAATGGGGTACTTTTTGTGCTAAGGAATGTATTTCGTTTCCAGTTAGAGTAGCAGCTATCATTCCAGAACTCATTCCTGTGGAATACCAGGAGTTTGCCGATGTATTCTCCAAAGGCAATGCGGACATTCTGCCTCCCCATCGGCCTTATGATTGTGCTATTGAGCTAATCCCTGGTGCCGCATTGCCAAAGGGGAGATTATATGCATTGTCCGGGGCAGAAACTTCGGCTATGAATGACTATGTTCAGGAGAGCTTACAGAAAGGTTTTATTAGACCATCAAAATCCCCTTTAAGTGCTGGTTTTTTCTTTGTGGAGAAAAAGGATGGCTCGCTTAGACCATGCATAGATTTTAGAGCCTTGAATAAAATCTCAGTCAAAAACACCTATCCTTTGCCGTTGATTTCTGTACTCTTTGATCAGTTACGTTCTGCTGTGATTTTTTTCTGGAGATGAGTAGAAGACGGCTTTCAGTACTCAGTCAGGTCACTACGAATACCTGGTGATGCCGTTCGGCCTGTCTAATGCTCCAGCAGTATTTCAAGACCTCATTAACGATGTGCTCCGTGACTTCCTAGGGAAATTCGTGGTCGTTTATTTAGACGACATCTTGATTTTTTCTGAATCGATGGAACAACATATCACCCAGGTACGTCTGGTTCTTCAAAAGTTACGTGAGAATCATTTATATGCCAAACTGGAGAAGTGTGAATTTCACGTCACAAAAGTATCTTTTTTAGGGTACATAATTTCCCCTCAGGGATTTTCCATGGAACCTTAGCACCAATTTAAAAGCAATTCAGCGCTTTTTAGGGTTTGCAAATTATTATAGGAGGTTCATTCATTCTTTTTCTGACCTGGTTGCTCCCATTGTGGCTCTGACAAAGAAAGGAGTGGATCCTACCAACTGGTCGCATGAAGCTGAGTTGTCCTTCCGGGCTCTGAAACAAGCCTTTGTCTCAGCTCCAGTCCTCAGACATCCTAATCCGGAATTGCCCTTTGTTGTGGAGGTTGATGCCTCAGAGGTTGGAGTGGGGGCTGTCCTTTCTCAAAAGGATCCGGTGTCTTTGGACTTACATCCTTGTGCCTTTATGTCCAGGAAGTTCTCCTCCGCTGAATCCAATTATGACGTTGGTAATCGGGAGTTACTGGCGGTAAAGTGGGCTTTTGAGGAGTGGAGGCATTGGCTGGAAGGAGCAAAGCATACTATTTCGGTATTGACTGACCATAAGAACCTGCAATACATTGAATCAGCTAAACGGCTTAATGCCCGGCAGGCACGTTGGGCATTATTTTTTACTCGTTTCAAATTTATAATCACTTTCAGGCCTGGTTCCAAGAATACTAAAGCTGATGCCCTGTCACGTAGTTTTCTTCCGGTTCACAATAACAATCCTGTTGTTACCCCAATACTTCGATCTTCGGTCATCCGGGCAGGCCTCACACAGGATTTATTTACCCAGTTAAACCAGCTTCAACACCAAGCTCCTAGATTTACTCCTGCTGGTCGTCTTTACGTTCCTGAATTTTTGAGAGCTACTGTTTTAACAGAATTCCATGACAACAAGGTTTCAGGGCATCCGGGAATCACTAAGACATTGGAGTTAGTCTCTCGCTCAGTATGGTGGCCTAGTATGTCTAAAGACGTTAGGGAAATTGTTTTTTTCATGTCAGGTTTGTGCACAGCATAAGGTTCCCCGTTCCTTGCCTATCGGGCAACTTATGCCCTTAAGTGTCCCTCTCAGGCCATGGTCTCATATTTCCATGGATTTTGTGGTTGACCTTCCCCTTTCAGCCGGATTCCGAGTCATATGGGTGGTAGTGGACCGTTTTAGTAAAATGGCTCATTTTATTGCTCTTCCCCGATTGCCTTCTGCTCAAGGGTTGGCAGTTTTGTTCCTCCGCCATGTGTTTAGGCTTTATGGGTTACCCACTGATATTGTTTCTGATCGGGGTCCACAATTCATCGCACAATTCTGGAGATGTTTTTGTGCTTCATTAAAGATGAAACTGTCATTAACATCCGGTTATCACCCACAATCCAACGGGCAAACCGAACGAGTTAACCAGTCATTAAAACAATATCTGCGCTTGTATTCAGCCAAACTCCAGAATGATTGGTCCGAGTTTCTTCCTTTGGCTGAATTTGCTTACAATAATTCCTGTCATTCCTCCACTAAAGAGTCTCCATTCTTTTCAGTTTTTGGTTTTCACCCCAGAGCTAATTCTTTTTTTCATCATTCTCCAGTCTCCTCGCTGGCATTGACCTCCCATCTCAGAGCAATTTGGAAAAAAGTGCACCTTGCTCTCAGAAAAGCGGCCTTTCGAGAAAAGAAATTTTCTGACAGGCTCCGACGTCCTTGCACTTTTAAGGTGGGAGACAAGGTGTGGTTGTCAACTCGCAACATCAGGCTTCGACAATCCTCGGCTAGACTGGGACACAAATTTATTGGACCATTTCTTATTATTAAAAGAGTCAACCCAGTTGCCTTTCGGCTACGTTTACCAAGATCTCTCAAGATTGGAAATACGTTTCATTGTTCCCTGTTGAAACAATACGTTTCTTCCAGTAGATTTCCTCGGAGGATCTCTCAGGGTAGATCTCCAGTGGATGTACAGGGACAACAGGAGTTCTTGGTAGAGAAAGTTCTTGATTCCAAATTGTCCCGGGGTCGGCTTTATTTTTTAGTTCACTGGAAAGGCTATGGTCCGGAGGAAAGGTCTTGGGTCCTAGATAAGGATCTTCATGCCCCTAGGCTCAAGAGGGCATTTTTTCGGGAATTTCCTCAGAAGCCTGGCTTTAGGGGTTCCTTGACCCCTCCTCAAGGTGGGGGTACTGTTAGGCGCCGGGGTCCGCATGTCCGCGCGGCCCGGCGCCTAGCAACTAGGGACGCCGTGCGCGTTCAGCCGCCGGCTCCCTAGCAACGCTAGACGCCGGGCGCGCTGAGCCGCACGGACCCTAGCAACGGGGACGCCACGGGCGGACCGCGTTCCCCGTGTCAGGGCATAATTAACAAGCACACACACTTGTCCTCTGGCCGTGCAGCAAGGCAGCTGCACAGCATTTATTCCCAATCAGGCTCTAAGCAGCTGATTGAAGGACTCCCTGTTATTACCTTCCCAGTACTTCTCACAGACGCCGGTAATAGCTTCCTGCATGCTGCTTTGGTTTGCTGAGAGTCTGTTCCAGTGTCATTCCTGTCCTCAGAAGTCCTGTATTCGGGAGTTGTCATCTCATCCCAGGAAGTCGTTTGGTCCCCAGTTGTCCTGACTGATCACCTTTGTATATCGAGTGGTGTTCTGTGAGTTGCGGCTCTGCCGTGTGTTGCGGCTCAGCCGCTTTATCTTTATATATTCTGTTTTTGGAGCATTTGCGGAAGGTTCCGCTTCCACAAGTCCTCTCTGGAACTCGGCGGTGCTGGGTAGGAGAAGTGGACAAGTGGATATTTTGGTTGTCCTTTTCCCTGGCGGTGTTTCCGCACATATTCTAGTTTTAAGTTAGCTTGTAGCCCCTGGCCTGGTTGTTTAGTCAGAGGGCCCCTTGTTATCACCCTGTCTCGGATTTCCCTTTGTCTCTCAATAAGACCTGGGGGGGCATCGGAGTTGGGCAGACATAATCCGCCCTTCAAACGCGGCTGCCATGGGCTCAAGCAACCATAGTCTCGCAGGGGATTTCCGACAGCACGGGTGAGACAACGGAGTTAGGGCGCCAGGGGCTATTTTCCATTCCCGCTCCCTTCCCCAGCATTTCGTTCCAGTGCTCCGGTCCTCGCAAAAAGATCTCCTCAGACCAGAGTGCTGGAATCATAACATTATTACCGGCCATACCAAAAAATTAAAATTAAACAGGGCTTTAATTTTTTCCTCTCATTCAGTTTTTGTTAAAAAATTTTGGCCTCATGAATCCGACAGGTTTAGGGCCAAACCCTGGCCAGCTCTTAGTCAATCAGATTCAAGAACTTACTCAGATGGTTCAGGATCTTTCTCTTCGGGTGAGGTCGCAGGAAGATCTTTTGCGAGCCTCCCCAAAGGTAGTCCCTGAACCAAAGATGCATTTGCCTGACCGTTTTCTGGCGATAGAAAATAATTTTTTAGTTTTAAAGAATCCTGTAAACTTTATTTCCGTTTAAGACCTACTTCCTCTGGTTCTGAATCTCAGCGGGTTGGGATTATTATTTCTTTACTCCAGGGGGATCCTCAGACCTGGGCGTTCGGTTTAAGGGCAGAGGATCCTGCGTTGTTGTCAGTAGATGCTTTCTTTAAGTCTTTAGGGCTTTTGTATGATGACCCAGATTTAGAGGCGTCAGCTGCGCGCTCTCAAACAAGGAAGAAATCCTGCAGAGGTTTATTGTACTGAGTTTCGCCGTTGGTCGAACGACTGTGGCTGGAATGACCCAGCCCTGCGCAGTCAGTTTCGCCTCAGCTTATCAGAGTCTATTAAAGACAGTCTCCTCCAGTACCCCGCTCCTGAGACTCTCGATAAACTCATGGAGCTTTCTATTAAGATTGATCGTCGTCTCAGAGAGCGGAGGGCTGAAAGAGGAACACCTGTAAGGTCAAGTCCTTGTGTTTATTCCATTCCAGAAGACGTAGAGGAGGAGCCCATGCAGATGGGTCTCTCCCGGCTGTCTCCTGAGGAAAGGGCCAGAAGGCAAAATTCTGGTCTTTGTTTGTACTGTGGTGGTAAGGGACATTTTGCTCGTAACTGTCCGAACAAGTCGGGAAACGCTTTGACCAGGTGAATTGTGAGGGGGTTCACCTAGGTCTGCAGCTTATCTCCTCGAATAACTCTCTTTTAGTCCCAGTTAAGGTTTCCTTTGGCAGCCTCAGTTCTTTGGTGTCGGCTTTTGTTGACAGTGGAGCTGCAGGAAACTTTATGGATTTAACTTGGGCTAAGGCCTTAGGCATTCCTCAGTTACCATTGGGTAGGTGTGTCACCATGCATGGCTTAGATGGGAGTCCGCTTTCCAACGGGGTTATTACTCACCGTACACCTCCCGTAGTACTTACAGTAGGAGCTTTACATTCCGAAAAAATCGAGTTCTATCTAACACATTGCCCAGCAGTTCCAGTTGTTCTGGGTCACCCTTGGCTGGCTTTTCATAATCCCACCATTGATTGGCGGTCCGGGGAGATTTCACAATGGGGTACTTTTTGTGCTAAGGAATGTATTTCGTTTCCAGTTAGAGTAGCAGCTATCATTCCAGAACTCATTCCTGTGGAATACCAGGAGTTTGCCGATGTATTCTCCAAAGGCAATGCGGACATTCTGCCTCCCCATCGGCCTTATGATTGTGCTATTGAGCTAATCCCTGGTGCCGCATTGCCAAAGGGGAGATTATATGCATTGTCCGGGGCAGAAACTTCGGCTATGAATGACTATGTTCAGGAGAGCTTACAGAAAGGTTTTATTAGACCATCAAAATCCCCTTTAAGTGCTGGTTTTTTCTTTGTGGAGAAAAAGGATGGCTCGCTTAGACCATGCATAGATTTTAGAGCCTTGAATAAAATCTCAGTCAAAAACACCTATCCTTTGCCGTTGATTTCTGTACTCTTTGATCAGTTACGTTCTGCTGTGATTTTTTTCTGGAGATGAGTAGAAGACGGCTTTCAGTACTCAGTCAGGTCACTACGAATACCTGGTGATGCCGTTCGGCCTGTCTAATGCTCCAGCAGTATTTCAAGACCTCATTAACGATGTGCTCCGTGACTTCCTAGGGAAATTCGTGGTCGTTTATTTAGACGACATCTTGATTTTTTCTGAATCGATGGAACAACATATCACCCAGGTACGTCTGGTTCTTCAAAAGTTACGTGAGAATCATTTATATGCCAAACTGGAGAAGTGTGAATTTCACGTCACAAAAGTATCTTTTTTAGGGTACATAATTTCCCCTCAGGGAGAACCTTAGAAGGGCGCAACCCACCAATTTAAAAGCAATTCAGCGCTTTTTAGGGTTTGCGAATTATTATAGGAGGTTCATTCATTCTTTTTCTGACCTGGTTGCTCCCATTGTGGCTCTGACAAAGAAAGGAGTGGATCCTACCAACTGGTCGCATGAAGCTGAGTTGTCCTTCCGGGCTCTGAAACAAGCCTTTGTCTCAGCTCCAGTCCTCAGACATCCTAATCCGGAATTGCCCTTTGTTGTGGAGGTTGATGCCTCAGAGGTTGGAGTGGGGGCTGTCCTTTCTCAAAAGGATCCGGTGTCTTTGGACTTACATCCTTGTGCCTTTATGTCCAGGAAGTTCTCCTCCGCTGAATCCAATTATGACGTTGGTAATCGGGAGTTACTGGCGGTAAAGTGGGCTTTTGAGGAGTGGAGGCATTGGCTGGAAGGAGCAAAGCATACTATTTCGGTATTGACTGACCATAAGAACCTGCAATACATTGAATCAGCTAAACGGCTTAATGCCCGGCAGGCACGTTGGGCATTATTTTTTACTCGTTTCAAATTTATAATCACTTTCAGGCCTGGTTCCAAGAATACTAAAGCTGATGCCCTGTCACGTAGTTTTCTTCCGGTTCACAATAACAATCCTGTTGTTACCCCAATACTTCGATCTTCGGTCATCCGGGCAGGCCTCACACAGGATTTATTTACCCAGTTAAACCAGCTTCAACACCAAGCTCCTAGATTTACTCCTGCTGGTCGTCTTTACGTTCCTGAATTTTTGAGAGCTACTGTTTTAACAGAATTCCATGACAACAAGGTTTCAGGGCATCCGGGAATCACTAAGACATTGGAGTTAGTCTCTCGCTCAGTATGGTGGCCTAGTATGTCTAAAGACGTTAGGGAAATTGTTTTTTTCATGTCAGGTTTGTGCACAGCATAAGGTTCCCCGTTCCTTGCCTATCGGGCAACTTATGCCCTTAAGTGTCCCTCTCAGGCCATGGTCTCATATTTCCATGGATTTTGTGGTTGACCTTCCCCTTTCAGCCGGATTCCGAGTCATATGGGTGGTAGTGGACCGTTTTAGTAAAATGGCTCATTTTATTGCTCTTCCCCGATTGCCTTCTGCTCAAGGGTTGGCAGTTTTGTTCCTCCGCCATGTGTTTAGGCTTTATGGGTTACCCACTGATATTGTTTCTGATCGGGGTCCACAATTCATCGCACAATTCTGGAGATGTTTTTGTGCTTCATTAAAGATGAAACTGTCATTAACATCCGGTTATCACCCACAATCCAACGGGCAAACCGAACGAGTTAACCAGTCATTAAAACAATATCTGCGCTTGTATTCAGCCAAACTCCAGAATGATTGGTCCGAGTTTCTTCCTTTGGCTGAATTTGCTTACAATAATTCCTGTCATTCCTCCACTAAAGAGTCTCCATTCTTTTCAGTTTTTGGTTTTCACCCCAGAGCTAATTCTTTTTTTCATCATTCTCCAGTCTCCTCGCTGGCATTGACCTCCCATCTCAGAGCAATTTGGAAAAAAGTGCACCTTGCTCTCAGAAAAGCGGCCTTTCGAGAAAAGAAATTTTCTGACAGGCTCCGACGTCCTTGCACTTTTAAGGTGGGAGACAAGGTGTGGTTGTCAACTCGCAACATCAGGCTTCGACAATCCTCGGCTAGACTGGGACACAAATTTATTGGACCATTTCTTATTATTAAAAGAGTCAACCCAGTTGCCTTTCGGCTACGTTTACCAAGATCTCTCAAGATTGGAAATACGTTTCATTGTTCCCTGTTGAAACAATACGTTTCTTCCAGTAGATTTCCTCGGAGGATCTCTCAGGGTAGATCTCCAGTGGATGTACAGGGACAACAGGAGTTCTTGGTAGAGAAAGTTCTTGATTCCAAATTGTCCCGGGGTCGGCTTTATTTTTTAGTTCACTGGAAAGGCTATGGTCCGGAGGAAAGGTCTTGGGTCCTAGATAAGGATCTTCATGCCCCTAGGCTCAAGAGGGCATTTTTTCGGGAATTTCCTCAGAAGCCTGGCTTTAGGGGTTCCTTGACCCCTCCTCAAGGTGGGGGTACTGTTAGGCGCCGGGGTCCGCATGTCCGCGCGGCCCGGCGCCTAGCAACTAGGGACGCCGTGCGCGTTCAGCCGCCGGCTCCCTAGCAACGCTAGACGCCGGGCGCGCTGAGCCGCACGGACCCTAGCAACGGGGACGCCACGGGCGGACCGCGTTCCCCGTGTCAGGGCATAATTAACAAGCACACACACTTGTCCTCTGGCCGTGCAGCAAGGCAGCTGCACAGCATTTATTGGAGGACTCCCTGTTATTACCTTCCCAGTACTTCTCACAGACGCCGGTAATAGCTTCCTGCATGCTGCTTTGGTTTGCTGAGAGTCTGTTCCAGTGTCATTCCTGTCCTCAGAAGTCCTGTATTCGGGAGTTGTCATCTCATCCCAGGAAGTCGTTTGGTCCCCAGTTGTCCTGACTGATCACCTTTGTATATCGAGTGGTGTTCCGTGAGTTGCGGCTCTGCCGTGTGTTGCGGCTCAGCCGCTTTATCTTTATATATTCTGTTTTTGGAGCATTTGCGGAAGGTTCCGCTTCCACAAGTCCTCTCTGGAACTCGGCGGTGCTGGGTAGGAGAAGTGGACAAGTGGATATTTTGGTTGTCCTTTTCCCTGGCGGTGTTTCCGCACATATTCTAGTTTTAAGTTAGCTTGTAGCCCCTGGCCTGGTTGTTTAGTCAGAGGGCCCCTTGTTATCACCCTGTCTCGGATTTCCCTTTGTCTCTCATTAAGACCTGGGGGGGCATCGGAGTTGGGCAGACATAATCCGCCCTTCAAACGCGGCTGCCATGGGCTCAAGCAACCATAGTCTCGCAGGGGATTTCCGACAGCACGGGTGAGACAACGGAGTTAGGGTGCCAGGGGCTATTTTCCATTCCCGCTCCCTTCCCCAGCATTTCGTTCCAGTGCTCCGGTCCTCGCAAAAAGATCTCCTCAGACCAGAGTGCTGGAATCATAACATTATTACCGGCCATACCAAAAAATTAAAATTAAACAGGGCTTTAATTTTTTCCTCTCATTCAGTTTTTGTTAAAAAATTTTGGCCTCATGAATCCGACAGGTTTAGGGCCAAACCCTGGCCAGCTCTTAGTCAATCAGATTCAAGAACTTACTCAGATGGTTCAGGATCTTTCTCTTCGGGTGAGGTCGCAGGAAGATCTTTTGCGAGCCTCCCCAAAGGTAGTCCCTGAACCAAAGATGCATTTGCCTGACCGTTTTCTGGCGATAGAAAATAATTTTTTAGTTTTAAAGAATCCTGTAAACTTTATTTCCGTTTAAGACCTACTTCCTCTGGTTCTGAATCTCAGCGGGTTGGGATTATTATTTCTTTACTCCAGGGGGATCCTCAGACCTGGGCGTTCGGTTTAAGGGCAGAGGATCCTGCGTTGTTGTCAGTAGATGCTTTCTTTAAGTCTTTAGGGCTTTTGTATGATGACCCAGATTTAGAGGCGTCCGCTGAAAGTCAGCTGCGCGCTCTCAAACAAGGAAGAAATCCTGCAGAGGTCTATTGTACTGAGTTTCGCCGTTGGTCGAACGACTGTGGCTGGAATGACCCAGCCCTGCGCAGTCAGTTTCGCCTCAGCTTATCAGAGTCTATTAAAGACAGTCTCCTCCAGTACCCCGCTCCTGAGACTCTCGATAAACTCATGGAGCTTTCTATTAAGATTGATCGTCGTCTCAGAGAGCGGAGGGCTGAAAGAGGAACACCTGTAAGGTCAAGTCCTTGTGTTTATTCCATTCCAGAAGACGTAGAGGAGGAGCCCATGCAGATGGGTCTCTCCCGGCTGTCTCCTGAGGAAAGGGCCAGAAGGCAAAATTCTGGTCTTTGTTTGTACTGTGGTGGTAAGGGACATTTTGCTCGTAACTGTCCGAACAAGTCGGGAAACGCTTTGACCAGGTGAATTGTGAGGGGGTTCACCTAGGTCTGCAGCTTATCTCCTCGAATAACTCTCTTTTAGTCCCAGTTAAGGTTTCCTTTGGCAGCCTCAGTTCTTTGGTGTCGGCTTTTGTTGACAGTGGAGCTGCAGGAAACTTTATGGATTTAACTTGGGCTAAGGCCTTAGGCATTCCTCAGTTACCATTGGGTAGGTGTGTCACCATGCATGGCTTAGATGGGAGTCCGCTTTCCAACGGGGTTATTACTCACCGTACACCTCCCGTAGTACTTACAGTAGGAGCTTTACATTCCGAAAAAATCGAGTTCTATCTAACACATTGCCCAGCAGTTCCAGTTGTTCTGGGTCACCCTTGGCTGGCTTTTCATAATCCCACCATTGATTGGCGGTCCGGGGAGATTTCACAATGGGGTACTTTTTGTGCTAAGGAATGTATTTCGTTTCCAGTTAGAGTAGCAGCTATCATTCCAGAACTCATTCCTGTGGAATACCAGGAGTTTGCCGATGTATTCTCCAAAGGCAATGCGGACATTCTGCCTCCCCATCGGCCTTATGATTGTGCTATTGAGCTAATCCCTGGTGCCGCATTGCCAAAGGGGAGATTATATGCATTGTCCGGGGCAGAAACTTCGGCTATGAATGACTATGTTCAGGAGAGCTTACAGAAAGGTTTTATTAGACCATCAAAATCCCCTTTAAGTGCTGGTTTTTTCTTTGTGGAGAAAAAGGATGGCTCGCTTAGACCATGCATAGATTTTAGAGCCTTGAATAAAATCTCAGTCAAAAACACCTATCCTTTGCCGTTGATTTCTGTACTCTTTGATCAGTTACGTTCTGCTGTGATTTTTTTCTGGAGATGAGTAGAAGACGGCTTTCAGTACTCAGTCAGGTCACTACGAATACCTGGTGATGCCGTTCGGCCTGTCTAATGCTCCAGCAGTATTTCAAGACCTCATTAACGATGTGCTCCGTGACTTCCTAGGGAAATTCGTGGTCGTTTATTTAGACGACATCTTGATTTTTTCTGAATCGATGGAACAACATATCACCCAGGTACGTCTGGTTCTTCAAAAGTTACGTGAGAATCATTTATATGCCAAACTGGAGAAGTGTGAATTTCACGTCACAAAAGTATCTTTTTTAGGGTACATAATTTCCCCTCAGGGATTTTCCATGGAACCTTAGCACCAATTTAAAAGCAATTCAGCGCTTTTTAGGGTTTGCAAATTATTATAGGAGGTTCATTCATTCTTTTTCTGACCTGGTTGCTCCCATTGTGGCTCTGACAAAGAAAGGAGTGGATCCTACCAACTGGTCGCATGAAGCTGAGTTGTCCTTCCGGGCTCTGAAACAAGCCTTTGTCTCAGCTCCAGTCCTCAGACATCCTAATCCGGAATTGCCCTTTGTTGTGGAGGTTGATGCCTCAGAGGTTGGAGTGGGGGCTGTCCTTTCTCAAAAGGATCCGGTGTCTTTGGACTTACATCCTTGTGCCTTTATGTCCAGGAAGTTCTCCTCCGCTGAATCCAATTATGACGTTGGTAATCGGGAGTTACTGGCGGTAAAGTGGGCTTTTGAGGAGTGGAGGCATTGGCTGGAAGGAGCAAAGCATACTATTTCGGTATTGACTGACCATAAGAACCTGCAATACATTGAATCAGCTAAACGGCTTAATGCCCGGCAGGCACGTTGGGCATTATTTTTTACTCGTTTCAAATTTATAATCACTTTCAGGCCTGGTTCCAAGAATACTAAAGCTGATGCCCTGTCACGTAGTTTTCTTCCGGTTCACAATAACAATCCTGTTGTTACCCCAATACTTCGATCTTCGGTCATCCGGGCAGGCCTCACACAGGATTTATTTACCCAGTTAAACCAGCTTCAACACCAAGCTCCTAGATTTACTCCTGCTGGTCGTCTTTACGTTCCTGAATTTTTGAGAGCTACTGTTTTAACAGAATTCCATGACAACAAGGTTTCAGGGCATCCGGGAATCACTAAGACATTGGAGTTAGTCTCTCGCTCAGTATGGTGGCCTAGTATGTCTAAAGACGTTAGGGAAATTGTTTTTTTCATGTCAGGTTTGTGCACAGCATAAGGTTCTCCGTTCCTTGCCTATCGGGCAACTTATGCCCTTAAGTGTCCCTCTCAGGCCATGGTCTCATATTTCCATGGATTTTGTGGTTGACCTTCCCCTTTCAGCCGGATTCCGAGTCATATGGGTGGTAGTGGACCGTTTTAGTAAAATGGCTCATTTTATTGCTCTTCCCCGATTGCCTTCTGCTCAAGGGTTGGCAGTTTTGTTCCTCCGCCATGTGTTTAGGCTTTATGGGTTACCCACTGATATTGTTTCTGATCGGGGTCCACAATTCATCGCACAATTCTGGAGATGTTTTTGTGCTTCATTAAAGATGAAACTGTCATTAACATCCGGTTATCACCCACAATCCAACGGGCAAACCGAACGAGTTAACCAGTCATTAAAACAATATCTGCGCTTGTATTCAGCCAAACTCCAGAATGATTGGTCCGAGTTTCTTCCTTTGGCTGAATTTGCTTACAATAATTCCTGTCATTCCTCCACTAAAGAGTCTCCATTCTTTTCAGTTTTTGGTTTTCACCCCAGAGCTAATTCTTTTTTTCATCATTCTCCAGTCTCCTCGCTGGCATTGACCTCCCATCTCAGAGCAATTTGGAAAAAAGTGCACCTTGCTCTCAGAAAAGCGGCCTTTCGAGAAAAGAAATTTTCTGACAGGCTCCGACGTCCTTGCACTTTTAAGGTGGGAGACAAGGTGTGGTTGTCAACTCGCAACATCAGGCTTCGACAATCCTCGGCTAGACTGGGACACAAATTTATTGGACCATTTCTTATTATTAAAAGAGTCAACCCAGTTGCCTTTCGGCTACGTTTACCAAGATCTCTCAAGATTGGAAATACGTTTCATTGTTCCCTGTTGAAACAATACGTTTCTTCCAGTAGATTTCCTCGGAGGATCTCTCAGGGTAGATCTCCAGTGGATGTACAGGGACAACAGGAGTTCTTGGTAGAGAAAGTTCTTGATTCCAAATTGTCCCGGGGTCGGCTTTATTTTTTAGTTCACTGGAAAGGCTATGGTCCGGAGGAAAGGTCTTGGGTCCTAGATAAGGATCTTCATGCCCCTAGGCTCAAGAGGGCATTTTTTCGGGAATTTCCTCAGAAGCCTGGCTTTAGGGGTTCCTTGACCCCTCCTCAAGGTGGGGGTACTGTTAGGCGCCGGGGTCCGCATGTCCGCGCGGCCCGGCGCCTAGCAACTAGGGACGCCGTGCGCGTTCAGCCGCCGGCTCCCTAGCAACGCTAGACGCCGGGCGCGCTGAGCCGCACGGACCCTAGCAACGGGGACGCCACGGGCGGACCGCGTTCCCCGTGTCAGGGCATAATTAACAAGCACACACACTTGTCCTCTGGCCGTGCAGCAAGGCAGCTGCACAGCATTTATTCCCAATCAGGCTCTAAGCAGCTGATTGGAGGACTCCCTGTTATTACCTTCCCAGTACTTCTCACAGACGCCGGTAATAGCTTCCTGCATGCTGCTTTGGTTTGCTGAGAGTCTGTTCCAGTCCTGCTGTATCCGGTCATTCCTGTCCTCAGAAGTCCTGTATTCGGGAGTTGTCATCTCATCCCAGGAAGTCGTTTGGTCCCCAGTTGTCCTGACTGATCACCTTTGTATATCGAGTGGTGTTCCGTGAGTTGCGGCTCTGCCGTGTGTTGCGGCTCAGCCGCTTTATCTTTATATATTCTGTTTTTGGAGCATTTGCGGAAGGTTCCGCTTCCACAAGTCCTCTCTGGAACTCGGCGGTGCTGGGTAGGAGAAGTGGACAAGTGGATATTTTGGTTGTCCTTTTCCCTGGCGGTGTTTCCGCACATATTCTAGTTTTAAGTTAGCTTGTAGCCCCTGGCCTGGTTGTTTAGTCAGAGGGCCCCTTGTTATCACCCTGTCTCGGATTTCCCTTTGTCTCTCATTAAGACCTGGGGGGGCATCGGAGTTGGGCAGACATAATCCGCCCTTCAAACGCGGCTGCCATGGGCTCAAGCAACCATAGTCTCGCAGGGGATTTCCGACAGCACGGGTGAGACAACGGAGTTAGGGTGCCAGGGGCTATTTTCCATTCCCGCTCCCTTCCCCAGCATTTCGTTCCAGTGCTCCGGTCCTCGCAAAAAGATCTCCTCAGACCAGAGTGCTGGAATCATAACATTATTACCGGCCATACCAAAAAATTAAAATTAAACAGGGCTTTAATTTTTTCCTCTCATTCAGTTTTTGTTAAAAAATTTTGGCCTCATGAATCCGACAGGTTTAGGGCCAAACCCTGGCCAGCTCTTAGTCAATCAGATTCAAGAACTTACTCAGATGGTTCAGGATCTTTCTCTTCGGGTGAGGTCGCAGGAAGATCTTTTGCGAGCCTCCCCAAAGGTAGTCCCTGAACCAAAGATGCATTTGCCTGACCGTTTTCTGGCGATAGAAAATAATTTTTTAGTTTTAAAGAATCCTGTAAACTTTATTTCCGTTTAAGACCTACTTCCTCTGGTTCTGAATCTCAGCGGGTTGGGATTATTATTTCTTTACTCCAGGGGGATCCTCAGACCTGGGCGTTCGGTTTAAGGGCAGAGGATCCTGCGTTGTTGTCAGTAGATGCTTTCTTTAAGTCTTTAGGGCTTTTGTATGATGACCCAGATTTAGAGGCGTCCGCTGAAAGTCAGCTGCGCGCTCTCAAACAAGGAAGAAATCCTGCAGAGGTCTATTGTACTGAGTTTCGCCGTTGGTCGAACGACTGTGGCTGGAATGACCCAGCCCTGCGCAGTCAGTTTCGCCTCAGCTTATCAGAGTCTATTAAAGACAGTCTCCTCCAGTACCCCGCTCCTGAGACTCTCGATAAACTCATGGAGCTTTCTATTAAGATTGATCGTCGTCTCAGAGAGCGGAGGGCTGAAAGAGGAACACCTGTAAGGTCAAGTCCTTGTGTTTATTCCATTCCAGAAGACGTAGAGGAGGAGCCCATGCAGATGGGTCTCTCCCGGCTGTCTCCTGAGGAAAGGGCCAGAAGGCAAAATTCTGGTCTTTGTTTGTACTGTGGTGGTAAGTGACATTTTGCTCGTAACTGTCCGAACAAGTCGGGAAACGCTTTGACCAGGTGAATTGTGAGGGGGTTCACCTAGGTCTGCAGCTTATCTCCTCGAATAACTCTCTTTTAGTCCCAGTTAAGGTTTCCTTTGGCAGCCTCAGTTCTTTGGTGTCGGCTTTTGTTGACAGTGGAGCTGCAGGAAACTTTATGGATTTAACTTGGGCTAAGGCCTTAGGCATTCCTCAGTTACCATTGGGTAGGTGTGTCACCATGCATGGCTTAGATGGGAGTCCGCTTTCCAACGGGGTTATTACTCACCGTACACCTCCCGTAGTACTTACAGTAGGAGCTTTACATTCCGAAAAAATCGAGTTCTATCTAACACATTGCCCAGCAGTTCCAGTTGTTCTGGGTCACCCTTGGCTGGCTTTTCATAATCCCACCATTGATTGGCGGTCCGGGGAGATTTCACAATGGGGTACTTTTTGTGCTAAGGAATGTATTTCGTTTCCAGTTAGAGTAGCAGCTATCATTCCAGAACTCATTCCTGTGGAATACCAGGAGTTTGCCGATGTATTCTCCAAAGGCAATGCGGACATTCTGCCTCCCCATCGGCCTTATGATTGTGCTATTGAGCTAATCCCTGGTGCCGCATTGCCAAAGGGGAGATTATATGCATTGTCCGGGGCAGAAACTTCGGCTATGAATGACTATGTTCAGGAGAGCTTACAGAAAGGTTTTATTAGACCATCAAAATCCCCTTTAAGTGCTGGTTTTTTCTTTGTGGAGAAAAAGGATGGCTCGCTTAGACCATGCATAGATTTTAGAGCCTTGAATAAAATCTCAGTCAAAAACACCTATCCTTTGCCGTTGATTTCTGTACTCTTTGATCAGTTACGTTCTGCTGTGATTTTTTTCTGGAGATGAGTAGAAGACGGCTTTCAGTACTCAGTCAGGTCACTACGAATACCTGGTGATGCCGTTCGGCCTGTCTAATGCTCCAGCAGTATTTCAAGACCTCATTAACGATGTGCTCCGTGACTTCCTAGGGAAATTCGTGGTCGTTTATTTAGACGACATCTTGATTTTTTCTGAATCGATGGAACATATCACCCAGGTACGTCTGGTTCTTCAAAAGTTACGTGAGAATCATTTATATGCCAAACTGGAGAAGTGTGAATTTCACGTCACAAAAGTATCTTTTTTAGGGTACATAATTTCCCCTCAGGGAGAACCTTAGAAGGGCGCAACCCACCAATTTAAAAGCAATTCAGCGCTTTTTAGGGTTTGCGAATTATTATAGGAGGTTCATTCATTCTTTTTCTGACCTGGTTGCTCCCATTGTGGCTCTGACAAAGAAAGGAGTGGATCCTACCAACTGGTCGCATGAAGCTGGTTGTCCTTCCGGGCTCTGAAACAAGCCTTTGTCTCAGCTCCAGTCCTCAGACATCCTAATCCGGAATTGCCCTTTGTTGTGGAGGTTGATGCCTCAGAGGTTGGAGTGGGGGCTGTCCTTTCTCAAAAGGATCCGGTGTCTTTGGACTTACATCCTTGTGCCTTTATGTCCAGGAAGTTCTCCTCCGCTGAATCCAATTATGACGTTGGTAATCGGGAGTTACTGGCGGTAAAGTGGGCTTTTGAGGAGTGGAGGCATTGGCTGGAAGGAGCAAAGCATACTATTTCGGTATTGACTGACCATAAGAACCTGCAATACATTGAATCAGCTAAACGGCTTAATGCCCGGCAGGCACGTTGGGCATTATTTTTTACTCGTTTCAAATTTATAATCACTTTCAGGCCTGGTTCCAAGAATACTAAAGCTGATGCCCTGTCACGTAGTTTTCTTCCGGTTCACAATAACAATCCTGTTGTTACCCCAATACTTCGATCTTCGGTCATCCGGGCAGGCCTCACACAGGATTTATTTACCCAGTTAAACCAGCTTCAACACCAAGCTCCTAGATTTACTCCTGCTGGTCGTCTTTACGTTCCTGAATTTTTGAGAGCTACTGTTTTAACAGAATTCCATGACAACAAGGTTTCAGGGCATCCGGGAATCACTAAGACATTGGAGTTAGTCTCTCGCTCAGTATGGTGGCCTAGTATGTCTAAAGACGTTAGGGAAATTGTTTTTTTCATGTCAGGTTTGTGCACAGCATAAGGTTCCCCGTTCCTTGCCTATCGGGCAACTTATGCCCTTAAGTGTCCCTCTCAGGCCATGGTCTCATATTTCCATGGATTTTGTGGTTGACCTTCCCCTTTCAGCCGGATTCCGAGTCATATGGGTGGTAGTGGACCGTTTTAGTAAAATGGCTCATTTTATTGCTCTTCCCCGATTGCCTTCTGCTCAAGGGTTGGCAGTTTTGTTCCTCCGCCATGTGTTTAGGCTTTATGGGTTACCCACTGATATTGTTTCTGATCGGGGTCCACAATTCATCGCACAATTCTGGAGATGTTTTTGTGCTTCATTAAAGATGAAACTGTCATTAACATCCGGTTATCACCCACAATCCAACGGGCAAACCGAACGAGTTAACCAGTCATTAAAACAATATCTGCGCTTGTATTCAGCCAAACTCCAGAATGATTGGTCCGAGTTTCTTCCTTTGGCTGAATTTGCTTACAATAATTCCTGTCATTCCTCCACTAAAGAGTCTCCATTCTTTTCAGTTTTTGGTTTTCACCCCAGAGCTAATTCTTTTTTTCATCATTCTCCAGTCTCCTCGCTGGCATTGACCTCCCATCTCAGAGCAATTTGGAAAAAAGTGCACCTTGCTCTCAGAAAAGCGGCCTTTCGAGAAAAGAAATTTTCTGACAGGCTCCGACGTCCTTGCACTTTTAAGGTGGGAGACAAGGTGTGGTTGTCAACTCGCAACATCAGGCTTCGACAATCCTCGGCTAGACTGGGACACAAATTTATTGGACCATTTCTTATTATTAAAAGAGTCAACCCAGTTGCCTTTCGGCTACGTTTACCAAGATCTCTCAAGATTGGAAATACGTTTCATTGTTCCCTGTTGAAACAATACGTTTCTTCCAGTAGATTTCCTCGGAGGATCTCTCAGGGTAGATCTCCAGTGGATGTACAGGGACAACAGGAGTTCTTGGTAGAGAAAGTTCTGGATTCCAAATTGTCCCGGGGTCGGCTTTATTTTTTAGTTCACTGGAAAGGCTATGGTCCGGAGGAAAGGTCTTGGGTCCTAGATAAGGATCTTCATGCCCCTAGGCTCAAGAGGGCATTTTTTCGGGAATTTCCTCAGAAGCCTGGCTTTAGGGGTTCCTTGACCCCTCCTCAAGGTGGGGGTACTGTTAGGCGCCGGGGTCCGCATGTCCGCGCGGCCCGGCGCCTAGCAACTAGGGACGCCGTGCGCGTTCAGCCGCCGGCTCCCTAGCAACGCTAGACGCCGGGCGCGCTGAGCCGCACGGACCCTAGCAACGGGGACGCCACGGGCGGACCGCGTTCCCCGTGTCAGGGCATAATTAACAAGCACACACACTTGTCCTCTGGCCGTGCAGCAAGGCAGCTGCACAGCATTTATTCCCAATCAGGCTCTAAGCAGCTGATTGAAGGACTCCCTGTTATTACCTTCCCAGTACTTCTCACAGACGCCGGTAATAGCTTCCTGCATGCTGCTTTGGTTTGCTGAGAGTCTGTTCCAGTGTCATTCCTGTCCTCAGAAGTCCTGTATTCGGGAGTTGTCATCTCATCCCAGGAAGTCGTTTGGTCCCCAGTTGTCCTGACTGATCACCTTTGTATATCGAGTGGTGTTCTGTGAGTTGCGGCTCTGCCGTGTGTTGCGGCTCAGCCGCTTTATCTTTATATATTCTGTTTTTGGAGCATTTGCGGAAGGTTCCGCTTCCACAAGTCCTCTCTGGAACTCGGCGGTGCTGGGTAGGAGAAGTGGACAAGTGGATATTTTGGTTGTCCTTTTCCCTGGCGGTGTTTCCGCACATATTCTAGTTTTAAGTTAGCTTGTAGCCCCTGGCCTGGTTGTTTAGTCAGAGGGCCCCTTGTTATCACCCTGTCTCGGATTTCCCTTTGTCTCTCAATAAGACCTGGGGGGGCATCGGAGTTGGGCAGACATAATCCGCCCTTCAAACGCGGCTGCCATGGGCTCAAGCAACCATAGTCTCGCAGGGGATTTCCGACAGCACGGGTGAGACAACGGAGTTAGGGCGCCAGGGGCTATTTTCCATTCCCGCTCCCTTCCCCAGCATTTCGTTCCAGTGCTCCGGTCCTCGCAAAAAGATCTCCTCAGACCAGAGTGCTGGAATCATAACATTATTACCGGCCATACCAAAAAATTAAAATTAAACAGGGCTTTAATTTTTTCCTCTCATTCAGTTTTTGTTAAAAAATTTTGGCCTCATGAATCCGACAGGTTTAGGGCCAAACCCTGGCCAGCTCTTAGTCAATCAGATTCAAGAACTTACTCAGATGGTTCAGGATCTTTCTCTTCGGGTGAGGTCGCAGGAAGATCTTTTGCGAGCCTCCCCAAAGGTAGTCCCTGAACCAAAGATGCATTTGCCTGACCGTTTTCTGGCGATAGAAAATAATTTTTTAGTTTTAAAGAATCCTGTAAACTTTATTTCCGTTTAAGACCTACTTCCTCTGGTTCTGAATCTCAGCGGGTTGGGATTATTATTTCTTTACTCCAGGGGGATCCTCAGACCTGGGCGTTCGGTTTAAGGGCAGAGGATCCTGCGTTGTTGTCAGTAGATGCTTTCTTTAAGTCTTTAGGGCTTTTGTATGATGACCCAGATTTAGAGGCGTCAGCTGCGCGCTCTCAAACAAGGAAGAAATCCTGCAGAGGTTTATTGTACTGAGTTTCGCCGTTGGTCGAACGACTGTGGCTGGAATGACCCAGCCCTGCGCAGTCAGTTTCGCCTCAGCTTATCAGAGTCTATTAAAGACAGTCTCCTCCAGTACCCCGCTCCTGAGACTCTCGATAAACTCATGGAGCTTTCTATTAAGATTGATCGTCGTCTCAGAGAGCGGAGGGCTGAAAGAGGAACACCTGTAAGGTCAAGTCCTTGTGTTTATTCCATTCCAGAAGACGTAGAGGAGGAGCCCATGCAGATGGGTCTCTCCCGGCTGTCTCCTGAGGAAAGGGCCAGAAGGCAAAATTCTGGTCTTTGTTTGTACTGTGGTGGTAAGGGACATTTTGCTCGTAACTGTCCGAACAAGTCGGGAAACGCTTTGACCAGGTGAATTGTGAGGGGGTTCACCTAGGTCTGCAGCTTATCTCCTCGAATAACTCTCTTTTAGTCCCAGTTAAGGTTTCCTTTGGCAGCCTCAGTTCTTTGGTGTCGGCTTTTGTTGACAGTGGAGCTGCAGGAAACTTTATGGATTTAACTTGGGCTAAGGCCTTAGGCATTCCTCAGTTACCATTGGGTAGGTGTGTCACCATGCATGGCTTAGATGGGAGTCCGCTTTCCAACGGGGTTATTACTCACCGTACACCTCCCGTAGTACTTACAGTAGGAGCTTTACATTCCGAAAAAATCGAGTTCTATCTAACACATTGCCCAGCAGTTCCAGTTGTTCTGGGTCACCCTTGGCTGGCTTTTCATAATCCCACCATTGATTGGCGGTCCGGGGAGATTTCACAATGGGGTACTTTTTGTGCTAAGGAATGTATTTCGTTTCCAGTTAGAGTAGCAGCTATCATTCCAGAACTCATTCCTGTGGAATACCAGGAGTTTGCCGATGTATTCTCCAAAGGCAATGCGGACATTCTGCCTCCCCATCGGCCTTATGATTGTGCTATTGAGCTAATCCCTGGTGCCGCATTGCCAAAGGGGAGATTATATGCATTGTCCGGGGCAGAAACTTCGGCTATGAATGACTATGTTCAGGAGAGCTTACAGAAAGGTTTTATTAGACCATCAAAATCCCCTTTAAGTGCTGGTTTTTTCTTTGTGGAGAAAAAGGATGGCTCGCTTAGACCATGCATAGATTTTAGAGCCTTGAATAAAATCTCAGTCAAAAACACCTATCCTTTGCCGTTGATTTCTGTACTCTTTGATCAGTTACGTTCTGCTGTGATTTTTTTCTGGAGATGAGTAGAAGACGGCTTTCAGTACTCAGTCAGGTCACTACGAATACCTGGTGATGCCGTTCGGCCTGTCTAATGCTCCAGCAGTATTTCAAGACCTCATTAACGATGTGCTCCGTGACTTCCTAGGGAAATTCGTGGTCGTTTATTTAGACGACATCTTGATTTTTTCTGAATCGATGGAACATATCACCCAGGTACGTCTGGTTCTTCAAAAGTTACGTGAGAATCATTTATATGCCAAACTGGAGAAGTGTGAATTTCACGTCACAAAAGTATCTTTTTTAGGGTACATAATTTCCCCTCAGGGAGAACCTTAGAAGGGCGCAACCCACCAATTTAAAAGCAATTCAGCGCTTTTTAGGGTTTGCGAATTATTATAGGAGGTTCATTCATTCTTTTTCTGACCTGGTTGCTCCCATTGTGGCTCTGACAAAGAAAGGAGTGGATCCTACCAACTGGTCGCATGAAGCTGGTTGTCCTTCCGGGCTCTGAAACAAGCCTTTGTCTCAGCTCCAGTCCTCAGACATCCTAATCCGGAATTGCCCTTTGTTGTGGAGGTTGATGCCTCAGAGGTTGGAGTGGGGGCTGTCCTTTCTCAAAAGGATCCGGTGTCTTTGGACTTACATCCTTGTGCCTTTATGTCCAGGAAGTTCTCCTCCGCTGAATCCAATTATGACGTTGGTAATCGGGAGTTACTGGCGGTAAAGTGGGCTTTTGAGGAGTGGAGGCATTGGCTGGAAGGAGCAAAGCATACTATTTCGGTATTGACTGACCATAAGAACCTGCAATACATTGAATCAGCTAAACGGCTTAATGCCCGGCAGGCACGTTGGGCATTATTTTTTACTCGTTTCAAATTTATAATCACTTTCAGGCCTGGTTCCAAGAATACTAAAGCTGATGCCCTGTCACGTAGTTTTCTTCCGGTTCACAATAACAATCCTGTTGTTACCCCAATACTTCGATCTTCGGTCATCCGGGCAGGCCTCACACAGGATTTATTTACCCAGTTAAACCAGCTTCAACACCAAGCTCCTAGATTTACTCCTGCTGGTCGTCTTTACGTTCCTGAATTTTTGAGAGCTACTGTTTTAACAGAATTCCATGACAACAAGGTTTCAGGGCATCCGGGAATCACTAAGACATTGGAGTTAGTCTCTCGCTCAGTATGGTGGCCTAGTATGTCTAAAGACGTTAGGGAAATTGTTTTTTTCATGTCAGGTTTGTGCACAGCATAAGGTTCCCCGTTCCTTGCCTATCGGGCAACTTATGCCCTTAAGTGTCCCTCTCAGGCCATGGTCTCATATTTCCATGGATTTTGTGGTTGACCTTCCCCTTTCAGCCGGATTCCGAGTCATATGGGTGGTAGTGGACCGTTTTAGTAAAATGGCTCATTTTATTGCTCTTCCCCGATTGCCTTCTGCTCAAGGGTTGGCAGTTTTGTTCCTCCGCCATGTGTTTAGGCTTTATGGGTTACCCACTGATATTGTTTCTGATCGGGGTCCACAATTCATCGCACAATTCTGGAGATGTTTTTGTGCTTCATTAAAGATGAAACTGTCATTAACATCCGGTTATCACCCACAATCCAACGGGCAAACCGAACGAGTTAACCAGTCATTAAAACAATATCTGCGCTTGTATTCAGCCAAACTCCAGAATGATTGGTCCGAGTTTCTTCCTTTGGCTGAATTTGCTTACAATAATTCCTGTCATTCCTCCACTAAAGAGTCTCCATTCTTTTCAGTTTTTGGTTTTCACCCCAGAGCTAATTCTTTTTTTCATCATTCTCCAGTCTCCTCGCTGGCATTGACCTCCCATCTCAGAGCAATTTGGAAAAAAGTGCACCTTGCTCTCAGAAAAGCGGCCTTTCGAGAAAAGAAATTTTCTGACAGGCTCCGACGTCCTTGCACTTTTAAGGTGGGAGACAAGGTGTGGTTGTCAACTCGCAACATCAGGCTTCGACAATCCTCGGCTAGACTGGGACACAAATTTATTGGACCATTTCTTATTATTAAAAGAGTCAACCCAGTTGCCTTTCGGCTACGTTTACCAAGATCTCTCAAGATTGGAAATACGTTTCATTGTTCCCTGTTGAAACAATACGTTTCTTCCAGTAGATTTCCTCGGAGGATCTCTCAGGGTAGATCTCCAGTGGATGTACAGGGACAACAGGAGTTCTTGGTAGAGAAAGTTCTGGATTCCAAATTGTCCCGGGGTCGGCTTTATTTTTTAGTTCACTGGAAAGGCTATGGTCCGGAGGAAAGGTCTTGGGTCCTAGATAAGGATCTTCATGCCCCTAGGCTCAAGAGGGCATTTTTTCGGGAATTTCCTCAGAAGCCTGGCTTTAGGGGTTCCTTGACCCCTCCTCAAGGTGGGGGTACTGTTAGGCGCCGGGGTCCGCATGTCCGCGCGGCCCGGCGCCTAGCAACTAGGGACGCCGTGCGCGTTCAGCCGCCGGCTCCCTAGCAACGCTAGACGCCGGGCGCGCTGAGCCGCACGGACCCTAGCAACGGGGACGCCACGGGCGGACCGCGTTCCCCGTGTCAGGGCATAATTAACAAGCACACACACTTGTCCTCTGGCCGTGCAGCAAGGCAGCTGCACAGCATTTATTCCCAATCAGGCTCTAAGCAGCTGATTGAAGGACTCCCTGTTATTACCTTCCCAGTACTTCTCACAGACGCCGGTAATAGCTTCCTGCATGCTGCTTTGGTTTGCTGAGAGTCTGTTCCAGTGTCATTCCTGTCCTCAGAAGTCCTGTATTCGGGAGTTGTCATCTCATCCCAGGAAGTCGTTTGGTCCCCAGTTGTCCTGACTGATCACCTTTGTATATCGAGTGGTGTTCTGTGAGTTGCGGCTCTGCCGTGTGTTGCGGCTCAGCCGCTTTATCTTTATATATTCTGTTTTTGGAGCATTTGCGGAAGGTTCCGCTTCCACAAGTCCTCTCTGGAACTCGGCGGTGCTGGGTAGGAGAAGTGGACAAGTGGATATTTTGGTTGTCCTTTTCCCTGGCGGTGTTTCCGCACATATTCTAGTTTTAAGTTAGCTTGTAGCCCCTGGCCTGGTTGTTTAGTCAGAGGGCCCCTTGTTATCACCCTGTCTCGGATTTCCCTTTGTCTCTCAATAAGACCTGGGGGGGCATCGGAGTTGGGCAGACATAATCCGCCCTTCAAACGCGGCTGCCATGGGCTCAAGCAACCATAGTCTCGCAGGGGATTTCCGACAGCACGGGTGAGACAACGGAGTTAGGGCGCCAGGGGCTATTTTCCATTCCCGCTCCCTTCCCCAGCATTTCGTTCCAGTGCTCCGGTCCTCGCAAAAAGATCTCCTCAGACCAGAGTGCTGGAATCATAACATTATTACCGGCCATACCAAAAAATTAAAATTAAACAGGGCTTTAATTTTTTCCTCTCATTCAGTTTTTGTTAAAAAATTTTGGCCTCATGAATCCGACAGGTTTAGGGCCAAACCCTGGCCAGCTCTTAGTCAATCAGATTCAAGAACTTACTCAGATGGTTCAGGATCTTTCTCTTCGGGTGAGGTCGCAGGAAGATCTTTTGCGAGCCTCCCCAAAGGTAGTCCCTGAACCAAAGATGCATTTGCCTGACCGTTTTCTGGCGATAGAAAATAATTTTTTAGTTTTAAAGAATCCTGTAAACTTTATTTCCGTTTAAGACCTACTTCCTCTGGTTCTGAATCTCAGCGGGTTGGGATTATTATTTCTTTACTCCAGGGGGATCCTCAGACCTGGGCGTTCGGTTTAAGGGCAGAGGATCCTGCGTTGTTGTCAGTAGATGCTTTCTTTAAGTCTTTAGGGCTTTTGTATGATGACCCAGATTTAGAGGCGTCAGCTGCGCGCTCTCAAACAAGGAAGAAATCCTGCAGAGGTTTATTGTACTGAGTTTCGCCGTTGGTCGAACGACTGTGGCTGGAATGACCCAGCCCTGCGCAGTCAGTTTCGCCTCAGCTTATCAGAGTCTATTAAAGACAGTCTCCTCCAGTACCCCGCTCCTGAGACTCTCGATAAACTCATGGAGCTTTCTATTAAGATTGATCGTCGTCTCAGAGAGCGGAGGGCTGAAAGAGGAACACCTGTAAGGTCAAGTCCTTGTGTTTATTCCATTCCAGAAGACGTAGAGGAGGAGCCCATGCAGATGGGTCTCTCCCGGCTGTCTCCTGAGGAAAGGGCCAGAAGGCAAAATTCTGGTCTTTGTTTGTACTGTGGTGGTAAGGGACATTTTGCTCGTAACTGTCCGAACAAGTCGGGAAACGCTTTGACCAGGTGAATTGTGAGGGGGTTCACCTAGGTCTGCAGCTTATCTCCTCGAATAACTCTCTTTTAGTCCCAGTTAAGGTTTCCTTTGGCAGCCTCAGTTCTTTGGTGTCGGCTTTTGTTGACAGTGGAGCTGCAGGAAACTTTATGGATTTAACTTGGGCTAAGGCCTTAGGCATTCCTCAGTTACCATTGGGTAGGTGTGTCACCATGCATGGCTTAGATGGGAGTCCGCTTTCCAACGGGGTTATTACTCACCGTACACCTCCCGTAGTACTTACAGTAGGAGCTTTACATTCCGAAAAAATCGAGTTCTATCTAACACATTGCCCAGCAGTTCCAGTTGTTCTGGGTCACCCTTGGCTGGCTTTTCATAATCCCACCATTGATTGGCGGTCCGGGGAGATTTCACAATGGGGTACTTTTTGTGCTAAGGAATGTATTTCGTTTCCAGTTAGAGTAGCAGCTATCATTCCAGAACTCATTCCTGTGGAATACCAGGAGTTTGCCGATGTATTCTCCAAAGGCAATGCGGACATTCTGCCTCCCCATCGGCCTTATGATTGTGCTATTGAGCTAATCCCTGGTGCCGCATTGCCAAAGGGGAGATTATATGCATTGTCCGGGGCAGAAACTTCGGCTATGAATGACTATGTTCAGGAGAGCTTACAGAAAGGTTTTATTAGACCATCAAAATCCCCTTTAAGTGCTGGTTTTTTCTTTGTGGAGAAAAAGGATGGCTCGCTTAGACCATGCATAGATTTTAGAGCCTTGAATAAAATCTCAGTCAAAAACACCTATCCTTTGCCGTTGATTTCTGTACTCTTTGATCAGTTACGTTCTGCTGTGATTTTTTTCTGGAGATGAGTAGAAGACGGCTTTCAGTACTCAGTCAGGTCACTACGAATACCTGGTGATGCCGTTCGGCCTGTCTAATGCTCCAGCAGTATTTCAAGACCTCATTAACGATGTGCTCCGTGACTTCCTAGGGAAATTCGTGGTCGTTTATTTAGACGACATCTTGATTTTTTCTGAATCGATGGAACAACATATCACCCAGGTACGTCTGGTTCTTCAAAAGTTACGTGAGAATCATTTATATGCCAAACTGGAGAAGTGTGAATTTCACGTCACAAAAGTATCTTTTTTAGGGTACATAATTTCCCCTCAGGGATTTTCCATGGAACCTTAGCACCAATTTAAAAGCAATTCAGCGCTTTTTAGGGTTTGCAAATTATTATAGGAGGTTCATTCATTCTTTTTCTGACCTGGTTGCTCCCATTGTGGCTCTGACAAAGAAAGGAGTGGATCCTACCAACTGGTCGCATGAAGCTGAGTTGTCCTTCCGGGCTCTGAAACAAGCCTTTGTCTCAGCTCCAGTCCTCAGACATCCTAATCCGGAATTGCCCTTTGTTGTGGAGGTTGATGCCTCAGAGGTTGGAGTGGGGGCTGTCCTTTCTCAAAAGGATCCGGTGTCTTTGGACTTACATCCTTGTGCCTTTATGTCCAGGAAGTTCTCCTCCGCTGAATCCAATTATGACGTTGGTAATCGGGAGTTACTGGCGGTAAAGTGGGCTTTTGAGGAGTGGAGGCATTGGCTGGAAGGAGCAAAGCATACTATTTCGGTATTGACTGACCATAAGAACCTGCAATACATTGAATCAGCTAAACGGCTTAATGCCCGGCAGGCACGTTGGGCATTATTTTTTACTCGTTTCAAATTTATAATCACTTTCAGGCCTGGTTCCAAGAATACTAAAGCTGATGCCCTGTCACGTAGTTTTCTTCCGGTTCACAATAACAATCCTGTTGTTACCCCAATACTTCGATCTTCGGTCATCCGGGCAGGCCTCACACAGGATTTATTTACCCAGTTAAACCAGCTTCAACACCAAGCTCCTAGATTTACTCCTGCTGGTCGTCTTTACGTTCCTGAATTTTTGAGAGCTACTGTTTTAACAGAATTCCATGACAACAAGGTTTCAGGGCATCCGGGAATCACTAAGACATTGGAGTTAGTCTCTCGCTCAGTATGGTGGCCTAGTATGTCTAAAGACGTTAGGGAAATTGTTTTTTTCATGTCAGGTTTGTGCACAGCATAAGGTTCTCCGTTCCTTGCCTATCGGGCAACTTATGCCCTTAAGTGTCCCTCTCAGGCCATGGTCTCATATTTCCATGGATTTTGTGGTTGACCTTCCCCTTTCAGCCGGATTCCGAGTCATATGGGTGGTAGTGGACCGTTTTAGTAAAATGGCTCATTTTATTGCTCTTCCCCGATTGCCTTCTGCTCAAGGGTTGGCAGTTTTGTTCCTCCGCCATGTGTTTAGGCTTTATGGGTTACCCACTGATATTGTTTCTGATCGGGGTCCACAATTCATCGCACAATTCTGGAGATGTTTTTGTGCTTCATTAAAGATGAAACTGTCATTAACATCCGGTTATCACCCACAATCCAACGGGCAAACCGAACGAGTTAACCAGTCATTAAAACAATATCTGCGCTTGTATTCAGCCAAACTCCAGAATGATTGGTCCGAGTTTCTTCCTTTGGCTGAATTTGCTTACAATAATTCCTGTCATTCCTCCACTAAAGAGTCTCCATTCTTTTCAGTTTTTGGTTTTCACCCCAGAGCTAATTCTTTTTTTCATCATTCTCCAGTCTCCTCGCTGGCATTGACCTCCCATCTCAGAGCAATTTGGAAAAAAGTGCACCTTGCTCTCAGAAAAGCGGCCTTTCGAGAAAAGAAATTTTCTGACAGGCTCCGACGTCCTTGCACTTTTAAGGTGGGAGACAAGGTGTGGTTGTCAACTCGCAACATCAGGCTTCGACAATCCTCGGCTAGACTGGGACACAAATTTATTGGACCATTTCTTATTATTAAAAGAGTCAACCCAGTTGCCTTTCGGCTACGTTTACCAAGATCTCTCAAGATTGGAAATACGTTTCATTGTTCCCTGTTGAAACAATACGTTTCTTCCAGTAGATTTCCTCGGAGGATCTCTCAGGGTAGATCTCCAGTGGATGTACAGGGACAACAGGAGTTCTTGGTAGAGAAAGTTCTTGATTCCAAATTGTCCCGGGGTCGGCTTTATTTTTTAGTTCACTGGAAAGGCTATGGTCCGGAGGAAAGGTCTTGGGTCCTAGATAAGGATCTTCATGCCCCTAGGCTCAAGAGGGCATTTTTTCGGGAATTTCCTCAGAAGCCTGGCTTTAGGGGTTCCTTGACCCCTCCTCAAGGTGGGGGTACTGTTAGGCGCCGGGGTCCGCATGTCCGCGCGGCCCGGCGCCTAGCAACTAGGGACGCCGTGCGCGTTCAGCCGCCGGCTCCCTAGCAACGCTAGACGCCGGGCGCGCTGAGCCGCACGGACCCTAGCAACGGGGACGCCACGGGCGGACCGCGTTCCCCGTGTCAGGGCATAATTAACAAGCACACACACTTGTCCTCTGGCCGTGCAGCAAGGCAGCTGCACAGCATTTATTCCCAATCAGGCTCTAAGCAGCTGATTGGAGGACTCCCTGTTATTACCTTCCCAGTACTTCTCACAGACGCCGGTAATAGCTTCCTGCATGCTGCTTTGGTTTGCTGAGAGTCTGTTCCAGTCCTGCTGTATCCGGTCATTCCTGTCCTCAGAAGTCCTGTATTCGGGAGTTGTCATCTCATCCCAGGAAGTCGTTTGGTCCCCAGTTGTCCTGACTGATCACCTTTGTATATCGAGTGGTGTTCCGTGAGTTGCGGCTCTGCCGTGTGTTGCGGCTCAGCCGCTTTATCTTTATATATTCTGTTTTTGGAGCATTTGCGGAAGGTTCCGCTTCCACAAGTCCTCTCTGGAACTCGGCGGTGCTGGGTAGGAGAAGTGGACAAGTGGATATTTTGGTTGTCCTTTTCCCTGGCGGTGTTTCCGCACATATTCTAGTTTTAAGTTAGCTTGTAGCCCCTGGCCTGGTTGTTTAGTCAGAGGGCCCCTTGTTATCACCCTGTCTCGGATTTCCCTTTGTCTCTCATTAAGACCTGGGGGGGCATCGGAGTTGGGCAGACATAATCCGCCCTTCAAACGCGGCTGCCATGGGCTCAAGCAACCATAGTCTCGCAGGGGATTTCCGACAGCACGGGTGAGACAACGGAGTTAGGGTGCCAGGGGCTATTTTCCATTCCCGCTCCCTTCCCCAGCATTTCGTTCCAGTGCTCCGGTCCTCGCAAAAAGATCTCCTCAGACCAGAGTGCTGGAATCATAACATTATTACCGGCCATACCAAAAAATTAAAATTAAACAGGGCTTTAATTTTTTCCTCTCATTCAGTTTTTGTTAAAAAATTTTGGCCTCATGAATCCGACAGGTTTAGGGCCAAACCCTGGCCAGCTCTTAGTCAATCAGATTCAAGAACTTACTCAGATGGTTCAGGATCTTTCTCTTCGGGTGAGGTCGCAGGAAGATCTTTTGCGAGCCTCCCCAAAGGTAGTCCCTGAACCAAAGATGCATTTGCCTGACCGTTTTCTGGCGATAGAAAATAATTTTTTAGTTTTAAAGAATCCTGTAAACTTTATTTCCGTTTAAGACCTACTTCCTCTGGTTCTGAATCTCAGCGGGTTGGGATTATTATTTCTTTACTCCAGGGGGATCCTCAGACCTGGGCGTTCGGTTTAAGGGCAGAGGATCCTGCGTTGTTGTCAGTAGATGCTTTCTTTAAGTCTTTAGGGCTTTTGTATGATGACCCAGATTTAGAGGCGTCCGCTGAAAGTCAGCTGCGCGCTCTCAAACAAGGAAGAAATCCTGCAGAGGTCTATTGTACTGAGTTTCGCCGTTGGTCGAACGACTGTGGCTGGAATGACCCAGCCCTGCGCAGTCAGTTTCGCCTCAGCTTATCAGAGTCTATTAAAGACAGTCTCCTCCAGTACCCCGCTCCTGAGACTCTCGATAAACTCATGGAGCTTTCTATTAAGATTGATCGTCGTCTCAGAGAGCGGAGGGCTGAAAGAGGAACACCTGTAAGGTCAAGTCCTTGTGTTTATTCCATTCCAGAAGACGTAGAGGAGGAGCCCATGCAGATGGGTCTCTCCCGGCTGTCTCCTGAGGAAAGGGCCAGAAGGCAAAATTCTGGTCTTTGTTTGTACTGTGGTGGTAAGTGACATTTTGCTCGTAACTGTCCGAACAAGTCGGGAAACGCTTTGACCAGGTGAATTGTGAGGGGGTTCACCTAGGTCTGCAGCTTATCTCCTCGAATAACTCTCTTTTAGTCCCAGTTAAGGTTTCCTTTGGCAGCCTCAGTTCTTTGGTGTCGGCTTTTGTTGACAGTGGAGCTGCAGGAAACTTTATGGATTTAACTTGGGCTAAGGCCTTAGGCATTCCTCAGTTACCATTGGGTAGGTGTGTCACCATGCATGGCTTAGATGGGAGTCCGCTTTCCAACGGGGTTATTACTCACCGTACACCTCCCGTAGTACTTACAGTAGGAGCTTTACATTCCGAAAAAATCGAGTTCTATCTAACACATTGCCCAGCAGTTCCAGTTGTTCTGGGTCACCCTTGGCTGGCTTTTCATAATCCCACCATTGATTGGCGGTCCGGGGAGATTTCACAATGGGGTACTTTTTGTGCTAAGGAATGTATTTCGTTTCCAGTTAGAGTAGCAGCTATCATTCCAGAACTCATTCCTGTGGAATACCAGGAGTTTGCCGATGTATTCTCCAAAGGCAATGCGGACATTCTGCCTCCCCATCGGCCTTATGATTGTGCTATTGAGCTAATCCCTGGTGCCGCATTGCCAAAGGGGAGATTATATGCATTGTCCGGGGCAGAAACTTCGGCTATGAATGACTATGTTCAGGAGAGCTTACAGAAAGGTTTTATTAGACCATCAAAATCCCCTTTAAGTGCTGGTTTTTTCTTTGTGGAGAAAAAGGATGGCTCGCTTAGACCATGCATAGATTTTAGAGCCTTGAATAAAATCTCAGTCAAAAACACCTATCCTTTGCCGTTGATTTCTGTACTCTTTGATCAGTTACGTTCTGCTGTGATTTTTTTCTGGAGATGAGTAGAAGACGGCTTTCAGTACTCAGTCAGGTCACTACGAATACCTGGTGATGCCGTTCGGCCTGTCTAATGCTCCAGCAGTATTTCAAGACCTCATTAACGATGTGCTCCGTGACTTCCTAGGGAAATTCGTGGTCGTTTATTTAGACGACATCTTGATTTTTTCTGAATCGATGGAACATATCACCCAGGTACGTCTGGTTCTTCAAAAGTTACGTGAGAATCATTTATATGCCAAACTGGAGAAGTGTGAATTTCACGTCACAAAAGTATCTTTTTTAGGGTACATAATTTCCCCTCAGGGAGAACCTTAGAAGGGCGCAACCCACCAATTTAAAAGCAATTCAGCGCTTTTTAGGGTTTGCGAATTATTATAGGAGGTTCATTCATTCTTTTTCTGACCTGGTTGCTCCCATTGTGGCTCTGACAAAGAAAGGAGTGGATCCTACCAACTGGTCGCATGAAGCTGGTTGTCCTTCCGGGCTCTGAAACAAGCCTTTGTCTCAGCTCCAGTCCTCAGACATCCTAATCCGGAATTGCCCTTTGTTGTGGAGGTTGATGCCTCAGAGGTTGGAGTGGGGGCTGTCCTTTCTCAAAAGGATCCGGTGTCTTTGGACTTACATCCTTGTGCCTTTATGTCCAGGAAGTTCTCCTCCGCTGAATCCAATTATGACGTTGGTAATCGGGAGTTACTGGCGGTAAAGTGGGCTTTTGAGGAGTGGAGGCATTGGCTGGAAGGAGCAAAGCATACTATTTCGGTATTGACTGACCATAAGAACCTGCAATACATTGAATCAGCTAAACGGCTTAATGCCCGGCAGGCACGTTGGGCATTATTTTTTACTCGTTTCAAATTTATAATCACTTTCAGGCCTGGTTCCAAGAATACTAAAGCTGATGCCCTGTCACGTAGTTTTCTTCCGGTTCACAATAACAATCCTGTTGTTACCCCAATACTTCGATCTTCGGTCATCCGGGCAGGCCTCACACAGGATTTATTTACCCAGTTAAACCAGCTTCAACACCAAGCTCCTAGATTTACTCCTGCTGGTCGTCTTTACGTTCCTGAATTTTTGAGAGCTACTGTTTTAACAGAATTCCATGACAACAAGGTTTCAGGGCATCCGGGAATCACTAAGACATTGGAGTTAGTCTCTCGCTCAGTATGGTGGCCTAGTATGTCTAAAGACGTTAGGGAAATTGTTTTTTTCATGTCAGGTTTGTGCACAGCATAAGGTTCCCCGTTCCTTGCCTATCGGGCAACTTATGCCCTTAAGTGTCCCTCTCAGGCCATGGTCTCATATTTCCATGGATTTTGTGGTTGACCTTCCCCTTTCAGCCGGATTCCGAGTCATATGGGTGGTAGTGGACCGTTTTAGTAAAATGGCTCATTTTATTGCTCTTCCCCGATTGCCTTCTGCTCAAGGGTTGGCAGTTTTGTTCCTCCGCCATGTGTTTAGGCTTTATGGGTTACCCACTGATATTGTTTCTGATCGGGGTCCACAATTCATCGCACAATTCTGGAGATGTTTTTGTGCTTCATTAAAGATGAAACTGTCATTAACATCCGGTTATCACCCACAATCCAACGGGCAAACCGAACGAGTTAACCAGTCATTAAAACAATATCTGCGCTTGTATTCAGCCAAACTCCAGAATGATTGGTCCGAGTTTCTTCCTTTGGCTGAATTTGCTTACAATAATTCCTGTCATTCCTCCACTAAAGAGTCTCCATTCTTTTCAGTTTTTGGTTTTCACCCCAGAGCTAATTCTTTTTTTCATCATTCTCCAGTCTCCTCGCTGGCATTGACCTCCCATCTCAGAGCAATTTGGAAAAAAGTGCACCTTGCTCTCAGAAAAGCGGCCTTTCGAGAAAAGAAATTTTCTGACAGGCTCCGACGTCCTTGCACTTTTAAGGTGGGAGACAAGGTGTGGTTGTCAACTCGCAACATCAGGCTTCGACAATCCTCGGCTAGACTGGGACACAAATTTATTGGACCATTTCTTATTATTAAAAGAGTCAACCCAGTTGCCTTTCGGCTACGTTTACCAAGATCTCTCAAGATTGGAAATACGTTTCATTGTTCCCTGTTGAAACAATACGTTTCTTCCAGTAGATTTCCTCGGAGGATCTCTCAGGGTAGATCTCCAGTGGATGTACAGGGACAACAGGAGTTCTTGGTAGAGAAAGTTCTGGATTCCAAATTGTCCCGGGGTCGGCTTTATTTTTTAGTTCACTGGAAAGGCTATGGTCCGGAGGAAAGGTCTTGGGTCCTAGATAAGGATCTTCATGCCCCTAGGCTCAAGAGGGCATTTTTTCGGGAATTTCCTCAGAAGCCTGGCTTTAGGGGTTCCTTGACCCCTCCTCAAGGTGGGGGTACTGTTAGGCGCCGGGGTCCGCATGTCCGCGCGGCCCGGCGCCTAGCAACTAGGGACGCCGTGCGCGTTCAGCCGCCGGCTCCCTAGCAACGCTAGACGCCGGGCGCGCTGAGCCGCACGGACCCTAGCAACGGGGACGCCACGGGCGGACCGCGTTCCCCGTGTCAGGGCATAATTAACAAGCACACACACTTGTCCTCTGGCCGTGCAGCAAGGCAGCTGCACAGCATTTATTCCCAATCAGGCTCTAAGCAGCTGATTGAAGGACTCCCTGTTATTACCTTCCCAGTACTTCTCACAGACGCCGGTAATAGCTTCCTGCATGCTGCTTTGGTTTGCTGAGAGTCTGTTCCAGTGTCATTCCTGTCCTCAGAAGTCCTGTATTCGGGAGTTGTCATCTCATCCCAGGAAGTCGTTTGGTCCCCAGTTGTCCTGACTGATCACCTTTGTATATCGAGTGGTGTTCTGTGAGTTGCGGCTCTGCCGTGTGTTGCGGCTCAGCCGCTTTATCTTTATATATTCTGTTTTTGGAGCATTTGCGGAAGGTTCCGCTTCCACAAGTCCTCTCTGGAACTCGGCGGTGCTGGGTAGGAGAAGTGGACAAGTGGATATTTTGGTTGTCCTTTTCCCTGGCGGTGTTTCCGCACATATTCTAGTTTTAAGTTAGCTTGTAGCCCCTGGCCTGGTTGTTTAGTCAGAGGGCCCCTTGTTATCACCCTGTCTCGGATTTCCCTTTGTCTCTCAATAAGACCTGGGGGGGCATCGGAGTTGGGCAGACATAATCCGCCCTTCAAACGCGGCTGCCATGGGCTCAAGCAACCATAGTCTCGCAGGGGATTTCCGACAGCACGGGTGAGACAACGGAGTTAGGGCGCCAGGGGCTATTTTCCATTCCCGCTCCCTTCCCCAGCATTTCGTTCCAGTGCTCCGGTCCTCGCAAAAAGATCTCCTCAGACCAGAGTGCTGGAATCATAACATTATTACCGGCCATACCAAAAAATTAAAATTAAACAGGGCTTTAATTTTTTCCTCTCATTCAGTTTTTGTTAAAAAATTTTGGCCTCATGAATCCGACAGGTTTAGGGCCAAACCCTGGCCAGCTCTTAGTCAATCAGATTCAAGAACTTACTCAGATGGTTCAGGATCTTTCTCTTCGGGTGAGGTCGCAGGAAGATCTTTTGCGAGCCTCCCCAAAGGTAGTCCCTGAACCAAAGATGCATTTGCCTGACCGTTTTCTGGCGATAGAAAATAATTTTTTAGTTTTAAAGAATCCTGTAAACTTTATTTCCGTTTAAGACCTACTTCCTCTGGTTCTGAATCTCAGCGGGTTGGGATTATTATTTCTTTACTCCAGGGGGATCCTCAGACCTGGGCGTTCGGTTTAAGGGCAGAGGATCCTGCGTTGTTGTCAGTAGATGCTTTCTTTAAGTCTTTAGGGCTTTTGTATGATGACCCAGATTTAGAGGCGTCAGCTGCGCGCTCTCAAACAAGGAAGAAATCCTGCAGAGGTTTATTGTACTGAGTTTCGCCGTTGGTCGAACGACTGTGGCTGGAATGACCCAGCCCTGCGCAGTCAGTTTCGCCTCAGCTTATCAGAGTCTATTAAAGACAGTCTCCTCCAGTACCCCGCTCCTGAGACTCTCGATAAACTCATGGAGCTTTCTATTAAGATTGATCGTCGTCTCAGAGAGCGGAGGGCTGAAAGAGGAACACCTGTAAGGTCAAGTCCTTGTGTTTATTCCATTCCAGAAGACGTAGAGGAGGAGCCCATGCAGATGGGTCTCTCCCGGCTGTCTCCTGAGGAAAGGGCCAGAAGGCAAAATTCTGGTCTTTGTTTGTACTGTGGTGGTAAGGGACATTTTGCTCGTAACTGTCCGAACAAGTCGGGAAACGCTTTGACCAGGTGAATTGTGAGGGGGTTCACCTAGGTCTGCAGCTTATCTCCTCGAATAACTCTCTTTTAGTCCCAGTTAAGGTTTCCTTTGGCAGCCTCAGTTCTTTGGTGTCGGCTTTTGTTGACAGTGGAGCTGCAGGAAACTTTATGGATTTAACTTGGGCTAAGGCCTTAGGCATTCCTCAGTTACCATTGGGTAGGTGTGTCACCATGCATGGCTTAGATGGGAGTCCGCTTTCCAACGGGGTTATTACTCACCGTACACCTCCCGTAGTACTTACAGTAGGAGCTTTACATTCCGAAAAAATCGAGTTCTATCTAACACATTGCCCAGCAGTTCCAGTTGTTCTGGGTCACCCTTGGCTGGCTTTTCATAATCCCACCATTGATTGGCGGTCCGGGGAGATTTCACAATGGGGTACTTTTTGTGCTAAGGAATGTATTTCGTTTCCAGTTAGAGTAGCAGCTATCATTCCAGAACTCATTCCTGTGGAATACCAGGAGTTTGCCGATGTATTCTCCAAAGGCAATGCGGACATTCTGCCTCCCCATCGGCCTTATGATTGTGCTATTGAGCTAATCCCTGGTGCCGCATTGCCAAAGGGGAGATTATATGCATTGTCCGGGGCAGAAACTTCGGCTATGAATGACTATGTTCAGGAGAGCTTACAGAAAGGTTTTATTAGACCATCAAAATCCCCTTTAAGTGCTGGTTTTTTCTTTGTGGAGAAAAAGGATGGCTCGCTTAGACCATGCATAGATTTTAGAGCCTTGAATAAAATCTCAGTCAAAAACACCTATCCTTTGCCGTTGATTTCTGTACTCTTTGATCAGTTACGTTCTGCTGTGATTTTTTTCTGGAGATGAGTAGAAGACGGCTTTCAGTACTCAGTCAGGTCACTACGAATACCTGGTGATGCCGTTCGGCCTGTCTAATGCTCCAGCAGTATTTCAAGACCTCATTAACGATGTGCTCCGTGACTTCCTAGGGAAATTCGTGGTCGTTTATTTAGACGACATCTTGATTTTTTCTGAATCGATGGAACATATCACCCAGGTACGTCTGGTTCTTCAAAAGTTACGTGAGAATCATTTATATGCCAAACTGGAGAAGTGTGAATTTCACGTCACAAAAGTATCTTTTTTAGGGTACATAATTTCCCCTCAGGGAGAACCTTAGAAGGGCGCAACCCACCAATTTAAAAGCAATTCAGCGCTTTTTAGGGTTTGCGAATTATTATAGGAGGTTCATTCATTCTTTTTCTGACCTGGTTGCTCCCATTGTGGCTCTGACAAAGAAAGGAGTGGATCCTACCAACTGGTCGCATGAAGCTGGTTGTCCTTCCGGGCTCTGAAACAAGCCTTTGTCTCAGCTCCAGTCCTCAGACATCCTAATCCGGAATTGCCCTTTGTTGTGGAGGTTGATGCCTCAGAGGTTGGAGTGGGGGCTGTCCTTTCTCAAAAGGATCCGGTGTCTTTGGACTTACATCCTTGTGCCTTTATGTCCAGGAAGTTCTCCTCCGCTGAATCCAATTATGACGTTGGTAATCGGGAGTTACTGGCGGTAAAGTGGGCTTTTGAGGAGTGGAGGCATTGGCTGGAAGGAGCAAAGCATACTATTTCGGTATTGACTGACCATAAGAACCTGCAATACATTGAATCAGCTAAACGGCTTAATGCCCGGCAGGCACGTTGGGCATTATTTTTTACTCGTTTCAAATTTATAATCACTTTCAGGCCTGGTTCCAAGAATACTAAAGCTGATGCCCTGTCACGTAGTTTTCTTCCGGTTCACAATAACAATCCTGTTGTTACCCCAATACTTCGATCTTCGGTCATCCGGGCAGGCCTCACACAGGATTTATTTACCCAGTTAAACCAGCTTCAACACCAAGCTCCTAGATTTACTCCTGCTGGTCGTCTTTACGTTCCTGAATTTTTGAGAGCTACTGTTTTAACAGAATTCCATGACAACAAGGTTTCAGGGCATCCGGGAATCACTAAGACATTGGAGTTAGTCTCTCGCTCAGTATGGTGGCCTAGTATGTCTAAAGACGTTAGGGAAATTGTTTTTTTCATGTCAGGTTTGTGCACAGCATAAGGTTCCCCGTTCCTTGCCTATCGGGCAACTTATGCCCTTAAGTGTCCCTCTCAGGCCATGGTCTCATATTTCCATGGATTTTGTGGTTGACCTTCCCCTTTCAGCCGGATTCCGAGTCATATGGGTGGTAGTGGACCGTTTTAGTAAAATGGCTCATTTTATTGCTCTTCCCCGATTGCCTTCTGCTCAAGGGTTGGCAGTTTTGTTCCTCCGCCATGTGTTTAGGCTTTATGGGTTACCCACTGATATTGTTTCTGATCGGGGTCCACAATTCATCGCACAATTCTGGAGATGTTTTTGTGCTTCATTAAAGATGAAACTGTCATTAACATCCGGTTATCACCCACAATCCAACGGGCAAACCGAACGAGTTAACCAGTCATTAAAACAATATCTGCGCTTGTATTCAGCCAAACTCCAGAATGATTGGTCCGAGTTTCTTCCTTTGGCTGAATTTGCTTACAATAATTCCTGTCATTCCTCCACTAAAGAGTCTCCATTCTTTTCAGTTTTTGGTTTTCACCCCAGAGCTAATTCTTTTTTTCATCATTCTCCAGTCTCCTCGCTGGCATTGACCTCCCATCTCAGAGCAATTTGGAAAAAAGTGCACCTTGCTCTCAGAAAAGCGGCCTTTCGAGAAAAGAAATTTTCTGACAGGCTCCGACGTCCTTGCACTTTTAAGGTGGGAGACAAGGTGTGGTTGTCAACTCGCAACATCAGGCTTCGACAATCCTCGGCTAGACTGGGACACAAATTTATTGGACCATTTCTTATTATTAAAAGAGTCAACCCAGTTGCCTTTCGGCTACGTTTACCAAGATCTCTCAAGATTGGAAATACGTTTCATTGTTCCCTGTTGAAACAATACGTTTCTTCCAGTAGATTTCCTCGGAGGATCTCTCAGGGTAGATCTCCAGTGGATGTACAGGGACAACAGGAGTTCTTGGTAGAGAAAGTTCTGGATTCCAAATTGTCCCGGGGTCGGCTTTATTTTTTAGTTCACTGGAAAGGCTATGGTCCGGAGGAAAGGTCTTGGGTCCTAGATAAGGATCTTCATGCCCCTAGGCTCAAGAGGGCATTTTTTCGGGAATTTCCTCAGAAGCCTGGCTTTAGGGGTTCCTTGACCCCTCCTCAAGGTGGGGGTACTGTTAGGCGCCGGGGTCCGCATGTCCGCGCGGCCCGGCGCCTAGCAACTAGGGACGCCGTGCGCGTTCAGCCGCCGGCTCCCTAGCAACGCTAGACGCCGGGCGCGCTGAGCCGCACGGACCCTAGCAACGGGGACGCCACGGGCGGACCGCGTTCCCCGTGTCAGGGCATAATTAACAAGCACACACACTTGTCCTCTGGCCGTGCAGCAAGGCAGCTGCACAGCATTTATTCCCAATCAGGCTCTAAGCAGCTGATTGAAGGACTCCCTGTTATTACCTTCCCAGTACTTCTCACAGACGCCGGTAATAGCTTCCTGCATGCTGCTTTGGTTTGCTGAGAGTCTGTTCCAGTGTCATTCCTGTCCTCAGAAGTCCTGTATTCGGGAGTTGTCATCTCATCCCAGGAAGTCGTTTGGTCCCCAGTTGTCCTGACTGATCACCTTTGTATATCGAGTGGTGTTCTGTGAGTTGCGGCTCTGCCGTGTGTTGCGGCTCAGCCGCTTTATCTTTATATATTCTGTTTTTGGAGCATTTGCGGAAGGTTCCGCTTCCACAAGTCCTCTCTGGAACTCGGCGGTGCTGGGTAGGAGAAGTGGACAAGTGGATATTTTGGTTGTCCTTTTCCCTGGCGGTGTTTCCGCACATATTCTAGTTTTAAGTTAGCTTGTAGCCCCTGGCCTGGTTGTTTAGTCAGAGGGCCCCTTGTTATCACCCTGTCTCGGATTTCCCTTTGTCTCTCAATAAGACCTGGGGGGGCATCGGAGTTGGGCAGACATAATCCGCCCTTCAAACGCGGCTGCCATGGGCTCAAGCAACCATAGTCTCGCAGGGGATTTCCGACAGCACGGGTGAGACAACGGAGTTAGGGCGCCAGGGGCTATTTTCCATTCCCGCTCCCTTCCCCAGCATTTCGTTCCAGTGCTCCGGTCCTCGCAAAAAGATCTCCTCAGACCAGAGTGCTGGAATCATAACATTATTACCGGCCATACCAAAAAATTAAAATTAAACAGGGCTTTAATTTTTTCCTCTCATTCAGTTTTTGTTAAAAAATTTTGGCCTCATGAATCCGACAGGTTTAGGGCCAAACCCTGGCCAGCTCTTAGTCAATCAGATTCAAGAACTTACTCAGATGGTTCAGGATCTTTCTCTTCGGGTGAGGTCGCAGGAAGATCTTTTGCGAGCCTCCCCAAAGGTAGTCCCTGAACCAAAGATGCATTTGCCTGACCGTTTTCTGGCGATAGAAAATAATTTTTTAGTTTTAAAGAATCCTGTAAACTTTATTTCCGTTTAAGACCTACTTCCTCTGGTTCTGAATCTCAGCGGGTTGGGATTATTATTTCTTTACTCCAGGGGGATCCTCAGACCTGGGCGTTCGGTTTAAGGGCAGAGGATCCTGCGTTGTTGTCAGTAGATGCTTTCTTTAAGTCTTTAGGGCTTTTGTATGATGACCCAGATTTAGAGGCGTCAGCTGCGCGCTCTCAAACAAGGAAGAAATCCTGCAGAGGTTTATTGTACTGAGTTTCGCCGTTGGTCGAACGACTGTGGCTGGAATGACCCAGCCCTGCGCAGTCAGTTTCGCCTCAGCTTATCAGAGTCTATTAAAGACAGTCTCCTCCAGTACCCCGCTCCTGAGACTCTCGATAAACTCATGGAGCTTTCTATTAAGATTGATCGTCGTCTCAGAGAGCGGAGGGCTGAAAGAGGAACACCTGTAAGGTCAAGTCCTTGTGTTTATTCCATTCCAGAAGACGTAGAGGAGGAGCCCATGCAGATGGGTCTCTCCCGGCTGTCTCCTGAGGAAAGGGCCAGAAGGCAAAATTCTGGTCTTTGTTTGTACTGTGGTGGTAAGGGACATTTTGCTCGTAACTGTCCGAACAAGTCGGGAAACGCTTTGACCAGGTGAATTGTGAGGGGGTTCACCTAGGTCTGCAGCTTATCTCCTCGAATAACTCTCTTTTAGTCCCAGTTAAGGTTTCCTTTGGCAGCCTCAGTTCTTTGGTGTCGGCTTTTGTTGACAGTGGAGCTGCAGGAAACTTTATGGATTTAACTTGGGCTAAGGCCTTAGGCATTCCTCAGTTACCATTGGGTAGGTGTGTCACCATGCATGGCTTAGATGGGAGTCCGCTTTCCAACGGGGTTATTACTCACCGTACACCTCCCGTAGTACTTACAGTAGGAGCTTTACATTCCGAAAAAATCGAGTTCTATCTAACACATTGCCCAGCAGTTCCAGTTGTTCTGGGTCACCCTTGGCTGGCTTTTCATAATCCCACCATTGATTGGCGGTCCGGGGAGATTTCACAATGGGGTACTTTTTGTGCTAAGGAATGTATTTCGTTTCCAGTTAGAGTAGCAGCTATCATTCCAGAACTCATTCCTGTGGAATACCAGGAGTTTGCCGATGTATTCTCCAAAGGCAATGCGGACATTCTGCCTCCCCATCGGCCTTATGATTGTGCTATTGAGCTAATCCCTGGTGCCGCATTGCCAAAGGGGAGATTATATGCATTGTCCGGGGCAGAAACTTCGGCTATGAATGACTATGTTCAGGAGAGCTTACAGAAAGGTTTTATTAGACCATCAAAATCCCCTTTAAGTGCTGGTTTTTTCTTTGTGGAGAAAAAGGATGGCTCGCTTAGACCATGCATAGATTTTAGAGCCTTGAATAAAATCTCAGTCAAAAACACCTATCCTTTGCCGTTGATTTCTGTACTCTTTGATCAGTTACGTTCTGCTGTGATTTTTTTCTGGAGATGAGTAGAAGACGGCTTTCAGTACTCAGTCAGGTCACTACGAATACCTGGTGATGCCGTTCGGCCTGTCTAATGCTCCAGCAGTATTTCAAGACCTCATTAACGATGTGCTCCGTGACTTCCTAGGGAAATTCGTGGTCGTTTATTTAGACGACATCTTGATTTTTTCTGAATCGATGGAACATATCACCCAGGTACGTCTGGTTCTTCAAAAGTTACGTGAGAATCATTTATATGCCAAACTGGAGAAGTGTGAATTTCACGTCACAAAAGTATCTTTTTTAGGGTACATAATTTCCCCTCAGGGAGAACCTTAGAAGGGCGCAACCCACCAATTTAAAAGCAATTCAGCGCTTTTTAGGGTTTGCGAATTATTATAGGAGGTTCATTCATTCTTTTTCTGACCTGGTTGCTCCCATTGTGGCTCTGACAAAGAAAGGAGTGGATCCTACCAACTGGTCGCATGAAGCTGGTTGTCCTTCCGGGCTCTGAAACAAGCCTTTGTCTCAGCTCCAGTCCTCAGACATCCTAATCCGGAATTGCCCTTTGTTGTGGAGGTTGATGCCTCAGAGGTTGGAGTGGGGGCTGTCCTTTCTCAAAAGGATCCGGTGTCTTTGGACTTACATCCTTGTGCCTTTATGTCCAGGAAGTTCTCCTCCGCTGAATCCAATTATGACGTTGGTAATCGGGAGTTACTGGCGGTAAAGTGGGCTTTTGAGGAGTGGAGGCATTGGCTGGAAGGAGCAAAGCATACTATTTCGGTATTGACTGACCATAAGAACCTGCAATACATTGAATCAGCTAAACGGCTTAATGCCCGGCAGGCACGTTGGGCATTATTTTTTACTCGTTTCAAATTTATAATCACTTTCAGGCCTGGTTCCAAGAATACTAAAGCTGATGCCCTGTCACGTAGTTTTCTTCCGGTTCACAATAACAATCCTGTTGTTACCCCAATACTTCGATCTTCGGTCATCCGGGCAGGCCTCACACAGGATTTATTTACCCAGTTAAACCAGCTTCAACACCAAGCTCCTAGATTTACTCCTGCTGGTCGTCTTTACGTTCCTGAATTTTTGAGAGCTACTGTTTTAACAGAATTCCATGACAACAAGGTTTCAGGGCATCCGGGAATCACTAAGACATTGGAGTTAGTCTCTCGCTCAGTATGGTGGCCTAGTATGTCTAAAGACGTTAGGGAAATTGTTTTTTTCATGTCAGGTTTGTGCACAGCATAAGGTTCCCCGTTCCTTGCCTATCGGGCAACTTATGCCCTTAAGTGTCCCTCTCAGGCCATGGTCTCATATTTCCATGGATTTTGTGGTTGACCTTCCCCTTTCAGCCGGATTCCGAGTCATATGGGTGGTAGTGGACCGTTTTAGTAAAATGGCTCATTTTATTGCTCTTCCCCGATTGCCTTCTGCTCAAGGGTTGGCAGTTTTGTTCCTCCGCCATGTGTTTAGGCTTTATGGGTTACCCACTGATATTGTTTCTGATCGGGGTCCACAATTCATCGCACAATTCTGGAGATGTTTTTGTGCTTCATTAAAGATGAAACTGTCATTAACATCCGGTTATCACCCACAATCCAACGGGCAAACCGAACGAGTTAACCAGTCATTAAAACAATATCTGCGCTTGTATTCAGCCAAACTCCAGAATGATTGGTCCGAGTTTCTTCCTTTGGCTGAATTTGCTTACAATAATTCCTGTCATTCCTCCACTAAAGAGTCTCCATTCTTTTCAGTTTTTGGTTTTCACCCCAGAGCTAATTCTTTTTTTCATCATTCTCCAGTCTCCTCGCTGGCATTGACCTCCCATCTCAGAGCAATTTGGAAAAAAGTGCACCTTGCTCTCAGAAAAGCGGCCTTTCGAGAAAAGAAATTTTCTGACAGGCTCCGACGTCCTTGCACTTTTAAGGTGGGAGACAAGGTGTGGTTGTCAACTCGCAACATCAGGCTTCGACAATCCTCGGCTAGACTGGGACACAAATTTATTGGACCATTTCTTATTATTAAAAGAGTCAACCCAGTTGCCTTTCGGCTACGTTTACCAAGATCTCTCAAGATTGGAAATACGTTTCATTGTTCCCTGTTGAAACAATACGTTTCTTCCAGTAGATTTCCTCGGAGGATCTCTCAGGGTAGATCTCCAGTGGATGTACAGGGACAACAGGAGTTCTTGGTAGAGAAAGTTCTGGATTCCAAATTGTCCCGGGGTCGGCTTTATTTTTTAGTTCACTGGAAAGGCTATGGTCCGGAGGAAAGGTCTTGGGT